>NC_140089.1:10460945-10689228 GCF_964237585.1 Gallinula chloropus | reverse complement strand
AAGTACCTTTGCTATTAAAATTTTAGGAACATTATTTTATATATGGAGAGAAAACTGAACTTTTTCTCCTGATTTTATGCTCATGTTAATGCTACCTCTCTCTGTCCTGGAAGCTGTTCTCAACCTGAGACAGGTCCCTGCCTGTGCTACATCACAGTTGTGTAAAGTAGATGTGTGGGCACCTAGTTCTCACCTTGATCCAGACCTGCTGACTGGGCTGTTTTGACCCCTGCCTGCCTTGTCACTGGACTGTGGCTGACCCTGACCACTCTCTCTGGTCCTGATCCTGACCTGGGACTGCTGTTCTTCATCCTGACTCCTCGCTGGTGAGCTCACTGCTTACACCAGCCAAAACATAGCTCTCTGCTCATCTGGCTGCTTTCCTGAAACCTTTCTACATGGCCACTTAAAAATGCCTTTTGAAAGCAGGGTCAGGAGCGGACGGAGAAATTGTGGAGCTGAAAATGGTGCATAACATTTTGACAATAACATATAGGGCTCCTTCACTTTTGACTCTTGCCCATTGGAAACCTTTGGGCTAAATTTTATGTGCAATGGAAGAATGTTGATATTAGACTGAAGTGGCTCAGGAATGGAATAAGCTGTATTTATGAGGCAATATTGAAGTGCTTCAATTCCATCTACCTTTTTATTAAATTAACTTTCTCTGTGGAAATAAAAATATCTTTCTGTGGTTTTGGTTGGTTCAGTAAGGAAAAAAAACATAGAAAGCAGTGTTCTTTAGTGAACATTCCTACAGATACGGCTGGACATAAAAATGCCATATAAGTGTTGAGAATTACTAATTCTCCTTAGCTGAAAAAGATTGTGAACAGGCAAGGATGATCTAAAAACTGTCATCCACACATTTTGCTTCATGTATCTAAAATGTTTGCGGTAGTTTGATTCACAAAAGAACTTAAACATTGGAACAGCAAACTCCACTGTGGTCCTAATGAGTTAAGTGAGGATCAATGGAAAAAGCAAATAAAAATGCTCTCAGACAAAGATACTTTGAACTTGCATGTACTCAAAATGAAGAAAAGTTAATAAAACTTTCAATAAAACTTGAATTTATTCTTTTCTTTGTTAGGTAAAGCTAAAACAAAGTTTCTGAAATGCATGCCAGGTTCATAAGAACTCTACAGTTCTCCAAAGCATGTTTTGGTGAGTAAGTACAGTCTTTTGACAGGGAGGTAGAACTTAACACCCACTTACCTCGTCATGGTTTTTTGAGAGCATAAGTCATATCAATCACTATTCCTTTTTCCTGAAACTGGCTCATGAGTTTCATCTCCCTATTCCTGACTGAGATCTGAATTTAATAATTCAGATTAAGGTATCATTACCATTTTCACACTTATTTTTTTCCTGGTGTCTGTAAGAATTGCAGGATTTCCTATCCCAAACATTCCTATACTAATGGACATCTGCTTTATCACTGGAAACCTAGACAATGTATTTCTTGGACTGATGAGCTTCATTCACTTTTAAATCCCCAATTAATTTCACATTGCATGTGTCTTTTATTTTTCTGTTTTGTCAGTTCTTTACTATTGATCCCTACAGTACCTTAACTTTCTAGAGTCCATTGTTAGGTATTCAAACAATGTGTTGAAACATTTGTGCATCCATGCTTTGAAATGTACTCTGCAGGAATTCTAGCTGTGAAAAGAGGGTGTATATCCTATCTTCCCTTATTTTCTTTTTTTTTGGCAATGTTACTGAATGGGGTTGTACAGACACATTTCTAAGAGATGTCTACAGTGTGCTGCATGATTTTATTGCTTTTCTTTTGATATTTTTGTAAATAGCTGTGCACCATATAAGTTTATCTAAAGTTGTACTCCGTCAGGTGATTCCTTCCCTGTCTTTTTGGAGGGAGTGGAGGTGACAGTCGGTAGAATGTGTTCCCTTTTTGCTCTTGAATTTCAGCTTTACTTCAGCCTCACGTATCTGCCTAATCTCTTGCACGCTGTTACCCTCCCTGGCCAATACTCTCCTGCTGTCCAAAATGTCATTCTCTTTCCAATTCCATAAATCATCACCAGAATAATTTTCTTATTCCTTGATATTACTATGCTTGGAGGGTTGTTTTTTTTTTTTTTTTTTAGATAACCACCTACCTTCCTTAATTGTGGCAAGTAAAGTGGTATCCACAATTACTCATGCTGGAGCTTGATTTTCTCCTTCAATTAAAACCATTAAATTGATTGACCAGGGAATCTGTTAATTGTTGCTCATAATCTCCAGCCAAGCTAGAAAAGACTTTTGAATAGCAGTCAGTCAGAAAATATGTTATCTCCTCAGTGTGCTGTAAATAAGGTTAGTAGATCTGTCCTATGCTATCACTGCTTTTAGAATTAACATTAAATTTAACCCCATCTGAATAGATTAGTATGTACAATTTTTTTAAATGCCAAAGGCCATATGGCACTTGGATCTTGGAAAAAGAAATGAATACAACAGAGAATGATACATGAACAAGACAGAGGGACGTTTGAGGTGAGGCAGAAAAGACAGCCCTGGAAGATGCAAGGTGGTTGGTAATCCAGGTCTCACTAAGGACAGACATCAAGAGATATGGACACTTAGTACTAGTAGAGGTTTGATCACTGAACAGGTTTAACCCACAGTGAATAGCTCTTTGTACTGCAAATATTTTAGTAGGATTTCACAAAATGAGTTGATGGTGGTGTTTCCTATTGATTTTTTTTTTAGTTTCTTGTCAGAAGCAGACATAAATCACTTTTAAAAATGACATCTACTGGGTGGAAGGAAACTGTTGCTTCTTTTATTGAGTGATCTTGAAAATCTTCTGGATTCTGTTTATTTTCTATTGGGAGAAAGGGCAGGTAACCCAGGAGGAGTCCAGGCCTGAGGTGAGGTTATGCAGGGAGAAAACAAGGAAGTCCAAAGCCCAATTTGAGCTCAATCTGGCCAATACTGTAAAAGATAAAAGGAAGAAATTTTATATGTTAATAAAAAAAGAAGGGCCAGGGAGAATCTCCCACTATTTCTGCATGTGGGGGGGAACCATTGTGACGGAGGATGAAGAAAAAGCTGAGCTACTTAATGCATTTTTTAACTCAGTCTTTAATAGTAAAATCAGTTGTTGGGAAGATGGGGATGGGAAGCGGACCACAGCACCCCTGGGAATTTGTTAGTAACCTGCTCAGCTGCTTAGATCCCCACAAGTCAATTGGTCCGAATGAGATTCACCTGAGGGTACTGAGGGAGCTGGCACAAGTGCTTGCCAAGCCACTTTCCCTTATCTACCAGCAGTCCTGGCTGATCAGGGTGGTTCTGCTGAACTGGAAGCTGGCACATGTGACACCCATCTACAATAAGGGCTGGAAGGAGGACCTGGGGAACTACAGGCCTGTCAGTCTGACCTCAGTGCTGGAGAAGGTGATGGAACAAATGATCTTGAGTACCATCACGCAACACATGCAGGACAACCACATGATTTGGCCCAGTCAGCATGGGTTTATGAAAGGCAGATTGTGCTTGACCAACCTGATCTTCTACAGAAAGGTGACCTTCTCAGTGGATGAGGCAAAGGCTGTAGAGGTTGTCTACCTGGACTTCAGTAAAGCCTTTGACACTGTTTTCCCAAGTATCCTCCTAGAGAAACTAGCTGCCCATGGAATAGATGTGTACACTCTTCACTGGGTTTAAAACTGGCTGGACAGCTGTGCCCAGAGAGTTGTGGTGAATGGAGCTAAATCCAGCTAGAGGCAGGTCACACGTGGTGTTCCCCAGCTCGGAGCTGGGGTTGGTCCTATTTAACAACTTCACGAATGATATGGATGAGGGGATCGAGTGCACCATCAGTAAGTTTGCAGAAAACACCAAATTATGTGGGAGTGTCAATCTGCTGGAAGGCAGGATGGCTCTGCAGAGGGACCTGGACAGGCAGAATCAATGGGCAGAGGCCAACTTTATGGGATGCCACAAAGCCAGGTGCTGGGTCCTACATTTTGGTCACAATAACCCCAGGCAGTGTTACAGGCTTGTGGCAAAGTGTCTGGAGAGGTCCCAGGAGGAGAAGGACCCAGTGAGGGATGCTAGTGGACAGCCAACTGAACATGAGCCAACAGCGTGCCCAGGTGGCCAAGAAGGACAACAGCGTCCTGGCCTGTATCAGAAATAGTGTAATCAGCAGGAGTAGGGAAGTGTACTCAACTCTGGTGACACCGTATCTTGAACAGTGTGGTGGTTTGTCCCTGGCTGGAGGCCAGACACCCGCCAAAGCGACACTATAGAATCGTAGAATTGTAGGGGTTGGAAGGGACCTTGAGAGATCATGGGGTCCAACCCCCCTGCCAAAGCAGATCTCCAGCTCATATTGCACAGATAGGCGACCAGACAGGTCTTGAATATCTCCAGAGATGGAGACTCCACCACCTCCCTGGGCAGCCTATTCCAGGGCTCTGTCACCCTCGCTAGGAAAAAGTTCTTACTCATGTTGGTGTGGAACTTCCTGTGCTCCAACTTGCAGCCATTTCCCCATGTCCTGTCCCCACAGACCACTGAAAAGGGGCTGGACATTTCCCCTGCATCCCCTGCTTAAGATAATTATAGACTTTAATTAGGTCCCCCCTTAGTCTTCTCTTCTCCAGACTGAACAGTCCCAGCTCACTCAGCCTTTCCTCATAGAGGACATGCTCCAGGCCCTTAATCATCTTCATAGCCCTTCTTTGGACTCTCTCCAGGAGATCCCTGTCCTTTTTATACCAAGGAGCCCAGAACTGGACACAATACTCCAGGTGGGGCCTGACCAGGGCAGAGTAGAGAGGGAGGATCCCCTCCTTTGACCTGCTGGCTACACTCCTCCGGATGCACCCCAGGATCCCATTGGCTCTCTTAGCCACCAGGGCACACTGCTGGCTCATGGCCAACCTGTCATCAACCAGGACCCCCAGGTCCTTCTCCACTGAGCTCTTCTCCATCAGGTCATCCCCCAGCCTGTACTGATACAAATGGTTGTTCCTCCCCAGGTGCAAGACTCTACACTTACTTTTGTTGAACTTCATCCGGTTTCTCCCTGCCCAGCTCTCCAGCCTGTCCAGGTCTCTCTGGATGGCAGCGCACTGTTCCTGCATGTCAGCCACTCCTCCCAGCTCTGTATCATCGGCGTACTTGCTGAGGGTGGATGCTATTCCCTCATCAAGGTCAGCAATGAAGATATTAAACAGGACACTCCCCTTTTCAGCTGGACTGGGGAGAAAATATATATTGAGAGGCTTAGCAGTCAAGATAAGGACAGGGAGAAATAATTTTGCAATCAGTGTCATGGTCAAAGCAGACTCAACACAGAATAAAGGTAAGAAAACCCTCTAATTTCTGACACTGTTCTGCACATCCAGTGACACCAGAGTCAGGTAATGAGAAGTGCGATCAGCTCGTAAAGCACCTTCCCCCTACCCCACCCTTCTTAGCTGACTTCACTTCAGTCATGATTTTGCTCCCTTCTTCCCCCAACATTGCAGCATAGGGAGGAGCAAGGACTGGGGGAACAGAGGTTTAGCTCAGTTATTCATGAGCCATTTTCCTTCTTAGCCAGGGGAGGGGGCATTCCTCAGCCCTTCCCCTGCTGCAGCGTGGGGTCCCACCCATGGGAGACAGTCCTTCACAAACTTCTCCAGCATGAGTCCTTTCCCACAGAGCTTCAGCTCTTCACCAGCTGCCCCAGGGTGGGTCACTTCTGTGGGGTGCAGTCAGAAATCATGAATGACTCTCAGTCTCTCAGCCACAGACTGCTCCAGCCTGACTCTCCATGGAGTCACAAACCTCCCCAAGCAAACCTGCTCTGTCATGGATCTCTTACTCATTTACGTGTCTCTGTCTCTCTCCACAGGCTGCAAGTACTGGCAGGGGCTTGCTCCAGTGTGGGTCACAGCATCTCCTGTATGTCTCCACCTGCTCCAGCGTGGGGCCTCTCCTCAGGCTGCAGGTGGGGTCTCGGCCTTTTCCATGGGCTGCAGGGTGACACCTGCTCCACTATGGGTTTCTCCACAGGCTGCAGGGGCATCTTTCTCTCCAGCACCTGGGGTACCTCCTCCCCAAATCACTGGCCTTGGTATTTGTATCTCTCTTATCAGAAGGGCTCTATCACTACTTACAGTGGTCTTCATTAAGTCGGGCCCTGTTTAATCAGAAAAGAAAATATGCAATAAATTCACCTACCATTCACTATGCCTTAATTATGTCTCAATTACTTTTTGCTTTTATGATTCAAGTATTTTCCTCTCAAATATACAATTTGAAAAATATTTAGCCAGCTGAACATCTATTGATGTGACTGAAGGGTACTCTTCTTCAAGGCTGACTGAAACATTCATCCCATAAACCAAGGATTTTGAAGGAAATCTCAAATATCAAGTAAAATGGGAGGAAAATGAAGTACCTTCCTCATGGCACAGGCCTTACAATTACCACACCTTGGCCCTATTAGATACATAGCTTAAAATTACAGTACTGTCAGGTACCTAAAAAAAACCCTGGTCTGGTAGAAAGGGTTGGAACAAGATGGGCTTTGAGTTCCCTTCCACCTCAAACCGTTCCATGATTCTATGAATATACTTCATTCTACTGCTCATCCCTTAAGATCTCATTTTAGTGCCCATGATGTGGCAGTGAATTTACCAGTACTGAACTAAACCTGGGATGGAGTTAAGCAGTGACCATATTATGAAGCCTGTCTTGGCTTTGTCTTGTCTTGAACAACCTAAAGAATGTAAACCCTTGCCATCTTACCGTATGCTGCTTTTTGTTGTTCAGGGGCACAGAGTGTGGGGGGTATGGTAATGAATTCAGGAAGAAAAGCCAGGTCTGACACAGGCTTCAGCAGTAGCTGCTGTTGAGCTTCAACCAAGCTAAAAAAAGAGTCATTTGTGTTCCTGCTTTGTTACATGTCCCTTAGCTTTGAAACTGTACATCTCACCTATAACTACATGTCTTGTTAAACAGCCTCTTGTGGCAGAGCCTGCCAGAAGTGTTGGAAACAGCAGATAACAGCGCCAGCTTGTTTCCCTTCTCCCCACCATTGTTCTGATTACAGTAATAAATTACAAATAGATTTCTCTTGTCAGTAAAATATTTCAGAGAAATGTTTCAATTTCAGTCATTTCTGAAGATATTCTGAATTTTATTTTAATTTTCTTGATGATTTCAACGGGAAAAAAAATTGGAAAGTTTTGGGTGTGTGGTTTTTGGGGTTTTTTACCCTCTAATTTTTGCTGTTTTTCAGAGCTCTGGAATAGGCTGCCCAGGGAGGTGGTGGAGTCTCCATCTCTGGAGATATTCAAGACCCGTCTGGACGCCTATCTGTGCAATATGAGCTGGGGAGCTGCTTTGGAAGCGGGGTTGGACCCCATGATCTCTCAAGGTCCCTTCCAACCCCTAGGATTCTGTGATTCTGTGGTTCTACACTATTAAGTGGAATTACAAAGAGCCTCTAAGCTTTGGTCTTCAGGGACCATGGCAATATGGCCTCAAGTAAAACCACACATGAAACATGTTGCTAGTCTGTTAATTTCTCCCATTTCTCATTACTGGGTGCCTGAATTATAGCATCCTCATTTCTCCCTCCTGTTAGACACGGAAAATAAAAGCATTATTCAGAATGCAGGGGAAATACTCAGCTAGTTCTTACTAAAAGAATCAGGAAGAGTTGTTAGAAATTGTGTGACCATTGCTGCAGCATGTATGGAATGAAGTGAATGGGAATGAAAGTGAATTTTCATGTAGTGCATCTATTCCAAAGCTGGAAACAAATGTTGTAACATGAGGCTTAAATATACTGGTTTATAGTTTGTATTTATTAAATTCAAGCATTCCCCAGACAACACACACATTTAAATAGCCATTTTTGAAGGAAGTCATTTAGTCATTTTCACATGTCTCAGAAATGTTCAGACTTCCCAGATTCTTATTTATGTAGGGAAAACGTTCCTCTGTAAAAAAGAAAGTTAGAAGGACAGTTTCCTCCAAAACTTGAAATAGCAAATTTGAAGAGTATAAATATTAAATAAGGAATTAAATATATAATCTAATCAAGTTAGTCTCACAGAAATAACTTCAACTAAGATATCACTTGGAGGACAATGCTTTTTATATAGAAATACAAATGTCTTTGATGATAAGAACCTAATCAAAAATAACTGATATCACATTTTCATAATCAAGTGCATCAACAAGCCCTGACATCACAGAAATTGGTGTGTAAAAAGCACAAGTATAGTTTATCAATTATGAATATAACCTATTGAAACACAGTAAAGATCACAATTTAGAAGTAGCTGCTAGTAAAGCTGTTTACATGAGGGTAAATGGATGGGAGGAGAGTCTTTTCTCATGAATGAACATGTGAGTCATCTGAAAGAACCCCACATTGTTGTAGCTTTGCATGGTTTGGTTTTGCTGAAGAGGGGTGGGCAGTAGGGGTGGCTCCTGCAAGAAGCAGCCAGAAGCTCACTGCAGGCCCAACAGAGCAAACACCAGCCAGCTCAAGCCCAGAGTCATTGCTGACCAAGGCTGAGCCCATCAGCGATGGTCACAGTGCCTCTGGGAACCATATTTAGGAGGGAAAAAACCCACAAGCAGCTGCATTTTTCCCCCAGAGAAGGCAGTGAGAAGATGTAAGAAACTGCGCAGGCACCAAGGCCAGAGAAGGTGGTTGAGGAGGTGCCCCCCACAGCCCATGGAAAAGGCCGAGACCCCACCTGCAGCGTGAGGAGAGGCCCCACGCTGGAGCAAGTGGACACATACAGGAGATGCTGTGACTTTGGATGAAGCACCAGGCCACAGATCTACAACTTCATGGAGAGAGACAGGAGGAGACAGAGAGAGAGAGAGAGAGAACCAAGAGAGAGCAGGTTTGCTGGTGGGGGAGAAGGCCTGTGACTCCATGGAGAGCCAGGCTGGAGCAGTCTGGGCCTGAGAGACTGACAACATTCTGTGATTTATGACTGCACCCCACAGAAGTGACCCACACCGGGGCAGCTGGTGAAGAGCTGAAGCCCTTTGGGAAAGGACTCCTGTGGAAAAGGCTCGTGGAGGACTGTCTCCCATGGGTGGGACCCCACAGTGCAGCAGGGGAAGGGTGAGAGGAGCCTTTCTCTGCTGAGATTGCTGATGGCTTCTTCTCATCTGTCCAGTCTCAGCTAGGTCATCCCTGGACTATTTGTTCTTGTGATCAAACATGTCAAAACATGAAGTGTTGCCAGGCTCCAAGTTCCAGGAGTGTGGAAATGATGACATTTTCAATCCGCACAGGTGCCAATGCCAGCCAGAGCACTACCTGTGCAAGAACACCAGGAGCAGGTCGCCCACTGTGACGTCAGCAGGCAGTGGGATGTGACGTCACGTCGCTGGGTGCCGGCAGAGCCTGGCCCAGTCTGGCTCGTGCCAGGACTCCCACTGAGCGTGCCTGCGAGGTGTGGAGGCTCGAGCCAGGCTTCTCTAGGTGCTGAGCGGTGCTTTGGTGTCTGCCATCGGCAGCTATTGGTGCCCGTCCCGGAGCTGTGCCCTGTGTGTCCCCGGCCCTGCCTGGCTGAGGCAGCTGGACACTGTGTGGTGTGCTTTCAGTAGCGGAGGTGAGCTGTGTGAGGAATTGTGGCTATTGGGTGGCCATGGGGTGGGCCGTGGGGCATGGAGAGCTGGGAGGGTGTCCTTCTGGAGCCAGGGGCCTGGACATGCTTCCTCCGCTCGTCTTGCCAGGACAGCCAGTGACTGTGGCCCCTCTCCCTTCTGCAGTGCAGTTCTCCTCAGCCCGCGGCAAGAAGCCAGTATGGCCACAGAGGAAGAGTGGAGCTGCCCCATCTGCCAGGATGCTCCAGATGACGTGGCTTATGTGACACCCTGTCGCCACAAGTTCTGCCTGGGCTGCATCCTGCGCTGGGCAAAACAGAAATCATCGTGTGCCCTGTGCCGCCAGCATGTCAACACCATCCGCTTCTCCCTGCGGTCAGAGGACGATTTCTTGGAGATACATCTTAGACCACCACCAGATCCACAGGATGACGATGAGAACGTGCAAGATCAGGGGAGAGCGGAACCAGCAGCCGGCACAGAGGTGTCTGGCTTCCCACCTGAGTCCTGGGCAGCCTTTTTCCAGCATTCTGAGGAGGCACTGGAGCCCCTGCTGCCCTGGCTGCAACAGGGGCTGCTGTCGGCATCTGAGTGGTGGGAGGCACACGTTATGCAGAGCATCGTCATCTCCACTCTGTGTGACCACGGGCTGGATGAGTTGGCGTTGGTCCGTTCGCTCCAGCATGTCCTGCACGACCAGACGGTGACCTTTGTGCGCCAGCTCATCGAGGCTGCTGCTGAGCGGTGCGGGGAGCAGATGCTGCATTTCATGGAACAACTGGACTCCGAGGCTGCTGAGGATCAGGAGGACAGCCCTGCAGCCAGCCCTGGGCCTGCCCTCTCCCCTGGGGGGACTTCCACCTCCTCCCCAGAGGAAACTCCTGCCTCCTCACCGGAGGGGACTCCTGCGCCCTCCCCTCAGCCGACTCCTGCCCCCTCGCCGAGGATCACCACTTCTCCCAACCCCAGCATGGAGGAGGAACCCTTGGAGGAGCTGGGGCAGGTGGAGGAAGCTCCCTCCACTGCTGCCCAGGACGGAGACTTGTCACCCAGGAGGAGTCCCACCTCCTCACCCCGGCGCCCCCCTAAGAGGAGGGCCAGTGGCTCCCCAGACGACCATTCAGATCCAAAGAGGCCACACCGCCGGCAAGATTAGGGAGCCCCTGGAGCCACCGAAGCCGGGCTTGGGCCAGCAGCTGGGGCATACACCAGTCCCCATGGGCACCCCGCAGCACCTGCTCTTTTTCTCTGCCTTTACTAAATAGTATGTACAATAGGATAGTTACTTGTTTGGAATTAGAGAGCCCTTGTAGTAAAGTCCCATTTCTTTATCATTTCCTAGTTCACCTTCCTGATACTCTGTTTGTTGTTTTATTGCTTTGGTTTCCATTTTTTGTCTAGCTCATAAGGAATAAAGCATTTACCACATTTACTTGACTCTGAAAAGGACAATGTGTTCTCATTGACTGTCGTGCTTTGCCCCTGCTGAGAGCTGAGCACCACACAAATGCTTGTTCTTTAAGAGGGGAGGGGCGAGGGGGGTGTAATTCAGGGAGGTGGCAATGGAGGGAGAGGAAAAACCCAGGAAACCAAAACCTTGTGGGATTGGATGAGGAGGGTTTACTGGGATAGCAGAAAGATAGACATAACAATAATAACAGGAATTTAGGGCAAAATTTATGAAACTGGTGGTGCACAAGGCAGTGTCTCAGCAAACTGCACAACTCACACCGCACAGCTCAGAGCTGCACTGAAACTGGAACATCCCCAAAAATGCGTCTCCTGGAGCCGCCCGCTCCTCTCCCCACCAGCCCCCCTTTTGTGCTGAGCATGACATCATTGGTATGGAATACCCCCTTTGGCCAGCTCGATTCACCTGTCCTGGCTGTGTCCCATCCCTTCCCACTAGCAGTGACCTATCAACAACAGAAAAGTCCTTGACTGCTTGGCAACAACTAGAACATCAGTGTGGGACCAGCACTGCTCTCAGCCTAACTCACTCCCAAACACAGCATTGCACCCACTGCTAGAAAGTAAGTAACTCTATCCCAGCTGAAACCAGGACATTATCCACCCCTTATTCCATACCATTTACGTCATGACCTGGTCCAACAATTCCCTCAGGTATGACCAGTTTCCTGTTTCACACACACATATATATATATGTACATATAAACACAGACACACACACACACACACTCACACATGCCATAATGGGGGGGAAGAAGGGAGTAAACATGACAAGTCAGCTAAGAAGGGAGGGGTAGGGGGAAGGTGCTTTAGGATCTGGTCGCACTTCTCATTACCCGACTCTTGTGGCACTGGGTGTGCAGGGCAGTGTCATCAATTAGAGGGTTTTCTTACCTTTGTTCTGTGTTGAGTCTGTTTGGCCTGTGATGCTGGTTGCAGAATGCTCTCTCCCTGTCCTTATCTTGACTCCTGAGATTCTTAATATCTATTTTCTCCCCTGTCCAGCTGAAAAAGGGAATGATAGAGTGGCACTGGTAGGCGTCTGACCTCTAGCCAGGAACAAACAACCTCAGGGTTAAAATGTGTAGCTGCTCTAACAAAACCCCTCAAATGGCTACAGCCACGTTTTACTGAAATCCAAACCATGCAAATAATTTCTAGTCTCAAAACGTGCAAAATCTCCTTGTATTAAAGCTATATTAATTAATTGTCTCTTGAGCTACATCATTGAATCAGGCTTCTGGGCACATCTGAAAACTAAGAACTTCTATTCACACGGATTTAGAGACAGTCACACCATTGCTTTCACTGGTGATAGGACGGGTAGTTCTGCATGCAGCAGCTTTGAAAGCCAGAAAATCTTTCCAGAGCTCCGGGACATAGAACCCTGTCATCTTTCTTTCCTGATGTCTTCAGTGGTGGGGTTTTTTCTTCTCTCATTCTTCAGGTTTCTGCACCTTGTTGCTTTTGAGAGATTCTATTCCAGAGAGCTGCCTTCCTCTCCAGGCACCTCACCCAGCCGCAACTTTGTGCTTCGATTTTTCCTCTTGCTTTTCACATTACTCAGCAGAGCAGGCATGGAATGAGCAGAATTATGTTGCTTTGATGCCCATGTTGGTCTCTGTGTGCTTCACTTCAAACCACATGAACTCCTTACAAGCACAGAAAACCTGTGTGTAGCCCCTAAGATAACACTGGTGTTATCTCAGTTTTGAAACTCATTTAATACAGGTATTAACGACTCACTTAAAGAAAGGCCTGTGTGAAGTTCATTCTGGACTGTTGTTGTTCTCAGTGGTTTTAAGGCCTTGTAAGTTTTCTTTCCTTTATTCTGTGTTGAGTCCGTTTTGCCTGTGACGCTGATTGTGGAATGATCTCTCCCTGTCCGTATCATCTCAACTGCTAAGCCTCTCAATACACATTTTCTCCCTTGTCCATCTGAAAAGGGGAGTGATAGAGCAACTTTGGCAGGTGTCTGGCCTCCAGCCAGGGCCAACCACCCACAGACATGAACATTCACAACAAAGATGAAATAACATAAAAAGATGGAAAAGAGTTTTTTAATTACAATGCTTAGACCTCACTAAGGTCTAAGTGAGCAGGGCTGGGTCAGGGAGGTGGAATCCGTGGCAGGTCACTCTGAAAAGCAAAGGAGCTAAGGAAACTTGGCAGGACTGAGCAATGTCGTTTAGTAATACAATACAATAGTTGTAGCAGTAATAGAAAACTTAATCATTACTCAGGTTTTCTTTCTGCTAATTACTCATTTCGAATGGCATGAATAATTTCTGCTACTGATGAAAACATGTTCCAGCTTGAACAACACAGAAGGAGTCCCACCTCCTCACCCCGGCACCCCCCAAAGAGGGGAGCCAGTGACTCCCCAGATGACAATTCAGAGCCCAAGAGGCCACACCACCTACAAGACTAGGGAGGCCCTGCAGCCATCGAAGCCGGGTGTGGGCACGCAGCTGGGGCACACACCAGTCGAACTTCAATATTTGTATCTCTCTTATCAAAAGGGCTCTGTCACTAGTTACAGTAAGTCAGTGGTCTTCATTAACTTGGACCCTGTTTAATCAGAAAAGAAAATATGCAATAAATTCACCTACCATTCACTATGCCTTAATTATGTCTTAATTACGTCTTAATTACTTTTTGTTTTAATGATTCAAGTATTTTCCTCTCAAAAAGTAATTTGAAAAATATTCAGCCAGCTGGGCTTCTATTGATGTGACTGAAGGGTACCCTTCTTCAAGGCTGACTGAAACATTCATCCCATAAAAGAAGGATTTTGAAGGAAATTTCAAATCTCAAGTAAAATGGGAGGAAAATTAAGTACCTTCCTCATGGCACGGGCCTTACAATTACCACACCTTGGCACTATTAGATACATAGCTTAAAATCAAAGTACTGTCAGGTACCTAAAAAATATTTTGATTTACAGAGGCCCATAACTCATCTGCTTACACATCTTTGTATTGTTAGCAATCCCTGGAGTACAGCCTCATGTCTTAAAACGTGGATACAGGACATGTAGAGAGTCCTGCAAGAGTTCTGAAATCAAATGCCTTTCACAAGATAATCACCCCATTATTTCTTCGAATAGCTGTACATGTGATAAATGTGCATTGTTTTTGAAAACAGCAGTAGAACCAATAGGCTGAAGAATATTGCATTAATGGTTTTACTACACAACTGAAAGAGGCAGGGTCAGGTAACTGAGACATTCCATTTGTCAGAAACATGTTGGAATTATTCCTCATCACCATCTGAAGTAGCATTGCCCTCTTTGCTCTTTCTGACTCAGTTCTGCTTTCAACGCCCTTCTCATTGTTTTCAAAACTCAAAACAAGGAAAACATTACTGTATAAATTACTCCAAGTTGGTCCTCAGATATTTATTTCTTTCTCTAAATAATATTTAACCACACAACCTAGCAAGTCTTTAAAACTCCATCCTTCTGCTGAGCTTAAAAAGGTTGCAGAAAAAAATCAATGTGTCAGCTAACTTTGTCTCTAAGGTTTGCTACAAGTTGCAGTTTTGTTCTAGGAAAAGAGCCTATTCAGAACAGAGGGTTTCAATGTCCTTTTCTATGTCCAGTTAATACATCATTAGGTATTTTCCTTAATCCATCTGTAAAACACTAAACAGTTGACATGGAGGTCATCCAAGGAGCTGAAAGAGCAGACATGCACGAGTCATCGTTTTCTGGGCATTTTTCTCAGTTTGCTGATCACACAGCACACAGCCCTGACCAGAGCTGCCTCCTGCTACCAACAGGCTGTGGCATTCCCTGTATCCCGAGACCTGCACAGCTACGTGCTTCTGGGGCTGTTTCACCGTGGCTGGAGGGAGCTGCACGGGGCGCCCCGATCTCGGGGACCCCTCTGTACAGCCCGACCTCTCGCTCAGCCCCCGGGCTGACCCCAGTGGTCGCTGTCACTGCTGCTCGTCACTCGCCGGCTGATCTTTGCATAGTTACACATAGTCAAGGGTGACAGTGAGATCCAAAACCCTGTTGCTCCTGAACTGTATTTCAGACGTAGCAAGAGCTTGACGTGCCGCTCATTTGCATTGGTGCTTGAGGAACTCGAATTTAGCAGAAAGCCTTTAAAATTACTGGAGTCTTTCCTTATGTAAATGGGTGTGGCTAATTGAAATAAACATAGATCTACACTTACTGGGAATTACATTGCCATCCTCCTGAAATCAGACTTGTTAAGATTGCATCGTATCACACATGCTGTAGTATTCATTTACCTACATGGAAGGTCCACTTTCTCCTAGTTTAATTCACAAGGAGATGGAGAAAACTGGGGATGGCTGAGTCAGAGGAAGAGGAAAGGGATTAGTTAATCATCACAAATGACTGGATTTAGTATTCTGTATACTGAACTTCTTTTAATGTTCAAGAAGGCTAAATAATATTTAGTCTCTGATTGCATAAATATTTTCCCTTATAACTGGCAAATGTGTGTGTTACTTAAATATTCATTTTTATCACTCAGTTTATAGTGAAGATATTGCTTTTTGTGCACAAGTGTATTATGTTTAGTGGACAATTGAATGATTTTTTCAAACTGTGGAATATTAATCCCTTGACATTCCTTATAGAAATTCAATACCTCAATATTTTTGTGATTTTTATTTAGCACAGCAACAGCTAAATTAAGAAGAAAGTAATAGGAGTAGTAAAAATAAATGAGATCACAGCCACAATGATAATAACATGAAGGAGATAATTTTTTTGGCATTCAGAATGAGGCAGAATCAATACAAAACACACAAATTCATAAACTAAAATCATAGCACTTTGCCAGAAGTTGAGGAGGAGGCCAACGCTGCATAAAAGACCAAGCTGTTACTCAGAGAGAGTCAGAGCCTTTTTCTCATTCAGGATAGTGTATTTCTCTTTCAAGAGTCCCAAGTAAGTGAGCCAATATGTTGTGTAAGAAGTGATCTAGCAAGAGTGTCCATCTCCAGATGTGGTCCATAACTGCTAAGCTCGCTAGCTAAGGGGTAAAGCACTGCTGTGGCCCAGTCTTGTGAATGAGGGAGATGATGTTGGTCCAGGATATTAAGAAGTGGGGACAAACAGTGCCTTGTCTGTTGCTGGTTGGCAGAGGGCAGGGGTAATAGATCAGAGACATGTCACTTTTGCTGTTGTTACCTAATACACACCCCATTTCATTGAACTAGAGTGAGTGATGAGCACAGAGCAAAAGATGCTCTACCAGGAACTGGTGGCATTGCATAGCTCATGCTGCAGACTGCAGTACACAAAACAGCTGCCAGAAGGTGGTTTTGGAGGTTTTGGGAGATTTTGGAAGATCAGCTGGTGAGGCAACGAGCAGCAGTGACAGAGATCACTGGGGTCAGCCTGGGGGCTGAGCGAGAGGTCAGACCGTACAGAGGGGTTCCCAAGATCGGGGCGTCCAGTGCAGCTCCCTTGAACCATGGTGAAACAGCCACAGAAGCACGTAGCTGTGCAGGTCTCTATAGGGAGAAAGTCAGAAGGGCTAAAGCTGAACTGGAACTCAGACTGGCCAGTTCTGTAAAAGATAATAAAAAGTCCTTCTATAGGTATATTAACAGTAAAAGGAGGATCAAGGAGAATCTCCAGCCTTTATTGGATACTGAGGGAACATTAGTGACAAGGGATAAGGACAAGGCTGAGGTCCTTAATTCCTTCTTTACCTTAGTCTATAATAGTAAAGATGGGTATTCCCTGAGTACTCATCCTCAGGATCTGGCAGACAGAGAGGGGAAGAATAGCAAAATACCCATGGTTAAGGAGGAAATGATTAACAACCTACTTGGCCAGTTAGACACTAACAAGTCAATGGGACCTGATGGGATTCACCTGAGGGTGCTGAGAGAGCTGTCAGATGTGCTTGCCAACCCCCTTTCCATCATCTACCAGCAATCCTGGCAGACTGGGGAAGTTTCACTCGACTGGAGGCTGGCAGAAGTGACACCCATATATAAGAACAGCCGGAAGGAGGGTCCGGGGAGCTACAGGCCTGTCAGTCTGACCTCAGTCCTGGGGAAGATCATGGAGAAGCTCATCTTGGGAGCTATCATGCAGCACTTGCATGATGGCCAGGGGATCAGGTCTAGTCAACATGGGTTTACAAAAGGTAGATCCTGTCAGACTAACCTGATCACCTTCTGTGACAAGGTGACCCGCTTAATGGACAAGGGGCAGGCTGTGGGTGTGGTCTGCCTGGACTTCAGGAAAGCCTTTGACACGGTTTCTCACAGAATTCTGAGTGAGAAACTGGCTGCCACTGGCCTGGACAGGTGGACCCTCAGCTGGGTTAAAAACTGTCTGGATGGCCGGGCCCAGAGGGTGGTGGTGAATGGAACCAAATCCAGCTGGAGGCTGGTCATGAGTGGCGTCCCCCAGGGCTCAGTCCTGGGCCCAGTCTTGTTCAACATCTTTATCAATGACCTGGATGAAGGGATTGAATGCTCCCTCAGGAAGTCTGCAGATGACACTAAGCTGGGAGGAAGTGTTGATCTGCCTGAGGGTAGGGAGGCTCTTCAGAGGGATCTGAACAGACTGGACCCATGGGCTGAGACCAATGGGATGAAGTTTAACATGGCCAAGTGTAGAGTGATGCACATGGGACATAACAACCCCATGCAGCGCTACAGGCTTGGGGGAGACTGGCTGGAGAGCTGTCAGGCAGAGAAGGCCCTGGGGGTGTTGGTTGACTGCAGGCTGAATATGAGCCAGCAGTGTGCCTGGGCAGCGGAAAAGGCCAATGGCATCTTGGCTTGTATCAAAATCAGTGTGGCCAGTAGGTCTAGGGAGGTAATTGTGCCCCTGTACTCGGCATTGGTGAGGCCACAGCTTGAGTACTGTGTGCAGTTCTGGGCTCCCCACCATAAGAAGGACATTGATGTCCTCGAGCGAGTGCAGAGAAGGGCAACCAGGCTGGTGAAAGGGCTGGAGGGAAAATCCTGTGAGTACAGCTGAGGGAGCTGGGGATGTTTAGTTTGGAGAAGAGGAGGCTGAGGAGAGACCTTATCGCCAGCTACAACTACCTGAAGAGAGCTTGTAGAGAGTTGGGCGATGGTCTCTTCGACCAGGTGACAGGAGATAGGACAAGGGGCAATGGCATGAAGCTGTGCCAGGGCAGGGGCAGAATAGATGTAAGAAAAAAAATCTTCACTGAAAGAGAAGTTTGGGCCTTGAACAGGCTGCCCAGGGAGGGGGTTGAGTCACCTTCCCTGGATGTATTTAGAAAAAGGATAGATGAGGTACTTAAGGATATGGTTTAGTTTAGGATGGGAATGGTTGGACTTGATGATCTTAAAGCTCTTTTCCAACCTTGTGATTCTGTGAATCTCAATGCTGATACTGTGTTCTTACAATTTCCCCCTTTAGCTGATTAAGTTCTGGCTGTTAATATTCCTGACGCTTGAAACCTTTAGCATCAAGGCTAAATATTCAAAACTCTTAAAACATTCTAAGTCATCATTAATATTAAAGTATCTCACAACACAAGGAATAAATTGGTTTCATGCTAATGAAATGTTACAGTGGGGTAACCCTAGGTAATAAGACTGACTTCAGCAAGTCTTCAGAAAAGTCTATGTTGAAAAGAGTATTTCTTTGTGCCTTCGTAGATAAATTTATTACTACAGTTTCCTTTCACGGTCTTTCTCGCAGAATAGTATTATGTACTAACAGACAAGATCTTAAAAACCAGGCAGTGATAACTGTAACACTTTCAAGCTTTTTGTCAGTCACAGCAATTGTTTCTTAGCATTATTTTTTGCTTATCAAGGATGCTCAGGACACTTTGCTGTTTGCTTCTACAGTTCCAGAAGCTGACTGTTGTGCTGAATGTCACAAGAGGTTTTAATCTTATAAATGATTTCATAGGTAAAAACAAACAAAAAAATTGATCCCTTCCAGTATGGTCTCTTTCCATTGAAGAACATAAACATGAGGGATTACATTGTTCTTGAATTAGGGAATGAAATGAAGATTTGACGTCTTTTCCAAAAAATTGGGATTTCCAGTTGTGAAGAAAAAAAAAAAACCCTACATTTTTTTCACATACTATTGCTCTTAATAGCAAGCATCTTTTCAAAATAAGTGTTGGATCAGATGTCATGTACTGGAACTCTAGGGCGTTTTCAACAGATGCAAGGAACAGCCCAGACAAGCCACTAGATGCCTCTCTTTCCTTCTTGGTTCATCCCATTAGTTTTGGCAGGCACGTATCAGAAAACTCTCCTGACAAAGGTAAATGGCTGTGCATACTGCAAGGTTGTCTGCCATTTCAGCAATTGTTCAGACAGCCCCATGTCCATATGCCTCTGGCAAAGCCAATACTGAAATATTCACTGTTTCAAAAAAGAGACCAATTTAGAAACTAATCTTCAGACCAGGCAGTTGAAGATTACTGAACATAGGGGTGGACTCTCCTGCTGGGATGCTTGTTAAATAACAAACTGCTATCTGAGGTTCAGTGCTTTTGCTGTTGCTGTTAAGCATGACTTCACATTTCCATTTTAAAACTCTTGGCAAAATCCTTTCTATATTGCAAACAAATGCACAGAAAGTAGGAGGAATATTCCTTGAAAGGGATATAAACTTTGTTTTAAACCGTGTCTCATCCTTTCATCTTTGTGGGTTATATGTAAACATGTGTATCACCTCGGTATTTAAAACTACTTCTGATGGCTTCTCTGTTGCATGATGTGATCATTAGGACTTTGCTCTATGAATAGGAAGGCTTGGTTGTAGTAGTACTTTTGATACAAACTCTCTGTTAAGGTTAACCTTTCTCACCTTTCATTTGCAAAATTAAATGGTTCTTTTCTGTAACTGCTGAGGTGATATGGAGGATATGTTGCTAGGTGGCAATGGCCCTGAGTTATTAGAGGAATGGGTAAGAATTAACCTGATGGCAGGTGTGTCTGTGTTGAGCCAACAAAGTGGTGGTTGGCCACCTCTGTAAAGCTAATTTGTATCTAGATTACAGTGTTGGAAGACTGAGGATCATATTCTAGCATATGTATGTGTAGTGTTTTTGCCAGGATATATATGTAAAAGTTTCTATACGTACATATACTTCTCGTAAATGAGGAAGAGAACAACGTAACTCTCAGCATAAGCCCTATGCTTTGCATCTGGTTTTACAATCTGGGGATATCTTCTGCAATGTAGGGATTCAGCTCTTTAACGGTCATGATCAGATTTCTCAGAAATTTATTAGCCTGATTTTAATCTCATCTAATTCTTTCTGTCCTTGCACCTTTATGGTCAAAAAAGAGGCAAATGACCTGCAGGAAACACAGTATTTACAGGTGCCTAGTGGAACTTTTCCAAGAACTGGGTTGTCATTTTACTGTAATCTTTACCTATAAAAAAATATGCTGATGATTAGAAGTAGTATGATTTCTGCATTTTACTTCTAGAAGACAGTAAGGCCAGAATCTTACTTGCTTAGATTGCTTGTATTGTCAACAAGGACAAAAAGACATTCTCTTTGGAAATCTACATTTTAATGCAATTATTTCAGTTTCTTTTTGAGGTTTGGCATTGGTGGGATAGATTTGATTATGTTCTTTATGAACACACTTAATCTTTTTTACTGATCCATTTCATATACTGGTGATAGCTTCTCCAAATCACAAGTTTTAACCAAAATCCATGTCTTATGTTAGATGGGAGAAGACTAGCAGTGCATTTGTTTTATTTTCTTTCTTGCTAGTGTGTGTTTTATTGTTATTGCATCATCAAATGTTTTTTCTTTGTTTTAAGGATTTACACAAGACAGGAAATAATACCCACAAACTGCATTTGACAAAGGCTAGTGATCCCTCTTTTATTAATGTGGTATGTTCCAAGCAATTTCTGGCCCTTAGCCAGAACTACTCCTTGTGAAAAGGTGGTGGAAATGAACAGAGGTCATGTGAGGATGTCTTGAGACTTCCTTTGGAAGAAAAGATTGATAAAAATCTAGATTCCTCTCACCAAAAGGTTTTTCTCTCCTATTCCTTAGCCAGGAAAGGTTTTAGAGCACACCCAAGTGAGATGTAGCTTCAGCTCCCTCTTCAAGTCAGTTTTGGAGCACTCATTTGACTGGTAGTGTTTGCTATGTTGCTGAGGACTCCAAACTTGTGGCTGGTTTTGGCTATTACATGTGACTCCAGGAGAGAAAAATTGATTGAGGATAAGAGTTTCATCAGAAATTTTCAAATCCTGGCTTCCCTGTTTTATACATTTGACCCCAGGACAAAAACTGAAGCTGTAATTTTCCTGATAAGAGATACACCTTTATCCAGATTAGAGCTAAGCACTTAAACTCTTAGTGACATGGACCTGAAGACCCAACATGTTTAGAAGGAACAGTGTTCCACTACTGTTTTTAATAACCCATGTGAAGTAATTCTCTCCATATTAATTTCAGATTGCCTTTCCTGAGGACTGTTGAGTCTCAGTGCTGTAGTGCATTCACTCTAAATGACCTTTTTTGGTCTAATTGGATTTTCCGTGCTTGGGCAGTTCTTCCACATGAAAATCATTATTAGCTAGTTTTCATTTTCAGCTCGCCATTCTCATTATCAGCTACCACATTATGCTCTTGAAAACTCTACTTGACATCTTCCTGCATCCTTGCAAAACCATTCTCCTTAAAAATTTGGCTATTGACCCTAATTGTCTTGATGTTTAGTCTTGGAAGAGAAATAAGCACAAAGTTCAAGAAAGATCAGATACACTCAAAGCTTCTTCCCTTTATTAACATCATTATTCAGTGTGGTACGACATAATGCTTGCAGTGCTTCATCATTATTTAAGAAACCCAGTGTAAATGAGATGAATCATATTGTGTTCCTTCTTGTATTGTTCTGACCTAATATCCCATTAAGTTTCACGATACATAGTATTTGGTAATTACATTTTTCTTCAGAAAAAAAAAAAAAGAAAAAAGAAAAAAGAAGAAAAAAACCAAATCACCCCAAACCCACAACCTTTTTCACAATGTTTTCAAAGATACTAAATCATATCTGTGGCAGTTCAGCTGAGAATTACAGGCAATTGCTGGACTAAAATAGTCTCAAAGTGTGGCAGAGGGAGATTTAACTCTCCAGTAACTCACAAGAATTTTTATCTGTCAGTATAACTCTTACTTGTCAGAGAGAAAGAAAAAAGAAAAAAAAAACAAAACCAAATCACCTTTCAAGTTTGCTTAACAAGAATAGTTGATTTAGACACTCAAAACTTCCAGAAACTGACCCAGGATGATAAAGAAAAGACCATAGTATTTTCCAGACTCAAAATAAAAAAAAAAAAAAAAAATCCAGCTTATTGGCAAGCCATTATGTGCATTTCCTATATATGTTTTCTTCATGGAAACTTCTCTCCACATATCCATTTGTAATGCAGGTTCAGCTTTAAGGGATATTTTCTTTTTCTACTTAAGGCATCATAGACAGTACCCAAGTCCATGGTAAAGGTCCAACAGAGAATTTTTTGCTTAAGCATCACTCTCAGTGATGGTCTCTCCGATAGTTTTTTTTCCTCTGTCAAAACCAATTGAACTAACAAAAACCAGCAAGCTTTTGAAAAATTAATTGAACTAGCAAGCTCAAAATATCATATTGAAGTATGCTCAAAGCTCATAATCAAGCAGAAAAAAACCAATATCCTGCTGCCTGAAAAATGCAACTCCTGTTATTTTTATTATTGAAGTCTTTTGTGAGAAAGAAACCTCACTATTGTAGTTCCAGATAAGGCATAAAATCATGACCCATTCCTGATTGCAGAATGTTTACTGTATAAAGATGAAATCCTACTAAATTTGTAGTTGATACTTTTTCATATATATGATAAGAAAACGTGGATTATACTAAACAAGCCAAGTAATAATAGAAATCACCCCTCTTGTGCTCCAAAGGCATATTCTGTACTTCTTGCAGAAATAAGGCAAGGGACTCTGTTTAGGATTTCTCATGACAAAGCTTTCTCATAGCCCATTTTTAGTCTTTCACTAGCCACAAAAATAGTGTGCAAAAACTTCTAAAAATATTATCTATTTGGGAGGAGTGGCTGACACGCAGGAACACTGCGCTGCCACCCAGAGAGACCTGGACAGGCTGGAAAGCTGGGCAGGGAGAAACCAGCTGAGGTTCAACAAAAGCAAGTGTAGAGTCTTGCACCTGGGGAGGAATAACAGTCTGTATCAGTACAGGCTGGGGGATGACCTGCTGGAGAAGAGCTCAGTGGAGAAGGACCTGGGGGTCCTGGTAGATGACAGGTTGGCCATGAGCCAGCAGTGAGCACTGGTGGCTGAGAAAGCCAATGGGATCCTGGGGTGCATCCGGAGGAGTGTGGCCAGCAGGTCAAAGGAGGTGATCCTCCCCCTCTACTCTGCCCTGGTCAGGCCCCACCTGGAGTGTTGTGTCCAGTTCTGGGCTCCCTGGTATAAAAAAGACAGGGATCTCCTGGAGAGAGTCCAAAGAAGGGCTACAAAGATGATTAAGGGCCTGGAGCATCTCCCCTATGAGGAAAGGCTGAGTGAGCTGGGACTGTTCAGTCTGGAGAAAAAACGACTAAGGGGGGACCTTATTAATGTTTATAAATATCTGAAGTATGGGATGCAGGGGAAATGTCCAGCCCCTTTTCAGTGGTCTGTGGGTACAGGACAAGGGGCAATGGCTGCAAGTTAGAGCAGAGGAAGTTCCACACCAACATGCGGAAGAACTTTTTCCCAGTGAGGGTGACAGAGCCCTGGAATAGGCTGTCCAGGGAGGTGGTGGAGTCTCCATCTCTGGAGATATTCAAGACCCGTCTGGATGCCTCTCTGTGCAATATGAGCTGGGGATCTGCTTTGGCAGGGGGGTTGGACCCGATGATCTCTCGAGGTCCCTTCCAACCCCTATGATTCTATGATCTAATTAGCTGATATTGTTCTGAAATTTATTCCAGTTTTCTTGCCCTAATCAACAAGTCAAACAGATGGAGAAAATCTATTTTGAGGCATGTATAGTTAAAACAACCAAGATTGTCATGGCTCAACACAAGTTGAATTCACAATAGAAAAGTTAATTCCCCTAGGACCTTTTGGGAAGAATTAGATTTGTAGTTGAAGCAAAAAATCTTTTCACTAGCAGAGTATATCCTGGTGTAAAAGGTGATTTATCTAGAAAAGATATAATTGAGAAACTCTTTTGCTCCTTAGCATGGGATTGAACATTTGGAGGAGTAGTTGTGACCTGAAGTTTTTCATCTGTTTTTCCATCAGCTGAAATATGTTTTGATGTTTGTAATCTGGATTTAGTTTAGTTAAATTAAAAAACTTTCCAGTTAATTGCTGCTCTACATGATAGCAAATAGCCATCATTCAGCTCTGAACACAACAGTGCAACTTCCTGCTTAAAAATCATAAAATTTGAAGAAATTGGAAAAGCAGCCTGAGCAGCACGCTGTGAATTCATTCCTTGGTGCACATCTGGAATGTACTTGCTTAAGTTCACATTTGCTTAAATTCTTTTTTTGTTTTTAACCTGAAATACTGTGAACATAGAAACTTCACATCTTTGTTTAACATTCAAATGTTCTGGCTGTAGGAAAATATTATCAGGGTCACAGTACAGCTGAGAGAGGTGGCAGCACTGACACACTGTGGTTGCTCCCAACACAAAAAAAGTCAGGAAACACATAGCTTCAATGCCAGGTACTGTACCAGGGTGCTGAATTCCCAGAGTTATTAAGAAATAAAGCAACACAAACAAACAAAAAAATTTGACCAGCTTTTTCTTTTAAAAGTGGGGGTTTTTTTAAGCAGAATTTGCTCAATTAAGGACTTTGTGATTCACAAAAATAATAAAAGAATTTTAAAACCAAATATCAGTAACATAAGCATCTTCATTCAGAGAGGGCTTTAATGCTGCGACTTAGCGGACAAGCCACTTAGAATATGTCTTAAATTGTTCCAATGCATTTGCAATATGCAATTGTGAAAAAAATAGTAAATTATTAAAAACTAAATATTTTATAGTATTCATAAACTGAAAGAGATTAACAAATAACCATGCAGAAGAAGACCAAGGCTTTTGAACTGGAGCCAGGCTGAAACAGAGTTGGGACTGTTCAGCCTGGAGAAGGGAATGCTCCAGGAGGACCTTACAGCGACCTCCCAGTACCAGTAAAGGCTTGTAGCAATGGGACCAGGTATAATGGTTTTAAACTAGAAAAAAGGTTGGATATTAGGAAAAAATTCTTCAATATGAGGTTGGTAAATCACTGGCACAGGCTGCCCAGAGATGCAGTAGAGACCCCATCCCTGGAGACATTCAAGGTCAGGCTTGATGGAGCTCTGAGGGACCTGCTGTAGTGAAGATGTCCCTGATTACTGCTAGGGGGTTGGTCTAGATGACCTGTAAAGGTCCCTTCCAACCAAACAAATTCTATGATTCTATGAAATGTTAAAAAAAAGGGTCATATGAAGCCATCTCTCGTATCTTCATAAGAAGGGATTTAGAGCAAAGAAACTAAATCTCCATCCTGATCTCACTGAGAGCATTCATTTTAAAAGCAATAAGAGATTTCCTCTTCCAGTGCAATACTTTCTATTTCTTTTGTTATTATTCATGGCATCACTGTCCTTTGCGACTGCACCATATAACATTGCATGGTAAAGAATTTAATCAAAAGTTCTGTGAAGCCCTCAGGCTGTCTGGCACACAAAATATTTGTACTTGAAGTGAACTGTCACAAATAAGTGTTTAGTTTTAACAAAGTGTTTACTAAAGGTTAATTACTCACTGATAAAAATGTATGCTTTGGTGAGCAGAAGGGAGAAATGGACAGAGTCAATCTACTCTAAGACTTACACATGTAATAAAACCTTTTAATAATTTTAACATATCAAAGCTTCGTGGATTCCATGTTAATGCTTGAAAATAAATGGACAATTATTAATTCATTGAGCAGGCCTCATAACAATGGTCTCCAAGATTAAATCATATGACATCAATACACATGTGACACAGATAGAACAGGTCCAAAGGAAGATTAATTGAAAGTTGCTGGAACTGCTGAGGTCTGGTCCTGATAAGGTACATACTAACGTGAACCTCTGCTGCTTTTGACTGTCATGAATATTTCAGACTGTCCACATCAAGGGTGCAATCACCTCCTTCCTGTGTCAGAAAATGACAGTGGATTGTAACAGTTAGTATGGAGCTCCCTAAACTGCTGCCAGAAGTCCTGATGTTTTGCAAGGACTGATTGTTGTCTGACTGTTGAAGCGCTTGCTGACTCTTCTGTTGCTGTGAATGTCCATTGAAAGGGGTTAAACCGGAGACTGTGGGGTACTGTCAAAGCAGATGATCCAGAAAACTTGGTAGGTGTCTAGATTCTGCAGCAGAAGTACGTTGGAACAGCTCAATGGGTTCAATCTGAATAAAGATTCGGCGTGGGCACTTGAAAAAGAAACGCTGACCTACCAAGCGAGCAGAGTGGCTCAGCGGCAGCGTGCTGGGCGCCTAACCCAGAGCTCGGAGGATGGAAACCATCCTCTGCTTGTCGGTTTCTTTAGTCCTCCCCACACACAGCCCCTCCCCAACCTGGACACGACTGTGCGCGCCACCCCTCACTTCTGGCTGGGCTGGTTACCTCAGGCAGCTACACCGCGGTGTGTCTAATGCCAGGGTCGGGGGTTTGAGCCCCACAAGTGCCACACTCAGCTCCGCCGGTTCCAAGGTGGTGTTATAATTCCACCGGAACGGCACCTCTCTTTTCTAATGGTCCCTCAGGAAGTTGGGAGGTGACACTATGTTGGGAGGAAACAGCAAGAAGCTGTGCCAGGGCAGGGTCAGATCTTCACTGAAAGAGTTGTCAGGGCCTGGAACAGGCTGCCCAAGGAGGGGTTTGTGTCAGTGACCCTGATGGGGTACTTAGGGATATGGTTTAGCATAGGACAGGAACAGTTGGACTGATGATCTTAAAGGTCTTTTCCAACCTTGTGATTCTGTGATTCTGTGACTGATCTCAACTCAGCATCAGAATAATAACCCTTTGGGTAAGCAAATACTGGGCACATTTCTAGATATTGCACAGTTTTGAATATTTTTTTTTAAATGACCTATCAGGCTATTTAGATCTTTTGCAATAGTTTTTGAGTTTCATTTTAGATTTTCTGACAGCACTACCATTTCTTAAAATTAAGTTTCTTACTGCATATCAAACTTTTCAGTATAAATGATTCATGTTTCAGTGAACTGGTGTTCCGATCACTTTATTAGATCATGTCCAGTAATTCCACAGGGAGATGAGTATCTGAAAAAAACTTGAAAGCTAAATTTCCTTTTCTCTCTGACATGCATAAAAATAAACAATTTCTCAAAGGAAAAATGCTATCTCCATAATGAATTTCTCTTCCAGTGCCATGGGAGAATGGAAAGATATGTTTCAATTGTTTTTAGTGAAACAAATAGCTATAAAAAATAATGGTCAATGTAACTTTGTCACAGAGAATTATTAATTTCATGGTATGTATATAAAATACATCTTGGAATACTTGGAACACTTGAGCAACTGCTCAAAACAGATTCTAACACCTAGAAGTAAGATTAGAGCCCCTGAAAACGGAAGTTTCTTTTCCCCTATTCCCTTGATATCTGTTGTCTCCAGAAAATGCTTTTCCAGTAAACTAGAAGGAAAAATAAAAGAAAAAAAAAAATGGGGGGAGGGGTGAGGGGAGTTGCCCTCAGTATGCAAAATATACATCTTATTTTGTGGTTTGGTCCCTTTCCCTCCTCTTTCATACAGGTTTTCCTGTAATCCAGATATAGGCATTTTGCTGTTTTACACGTGATTTAAGCACAGACTCTAAACGTAACAGTGGTTACTACACCCAGTCTGAGTATGTGTTTATATGAATCAATCTGTTACATTACCTTGCATGACAGATTTTCCCCTGGAAGACTTGCAATTAGAAATCATTTAAGTTATCTGATTTAAGCTGGAAGACAATTATGTTCTTCAAACGTCTTTGGAGATGCACATTGACTCTTCATCAGTAACTTCACCTTCTGCAGGTTTTTTAAAGTTCTATTCCTTTCTGAGAAAGGAGAAATAATAAGATGGGTATCGTCTTTGCAGAAATATGTAGCTCCAAAAGTAGCTTACCATTTGTATAATTTAATATTGGATGGAGATCTGGCAAAAATTATTCACTCATGCAAAATGTGATTTATAGAACACTGTAAATGGTGCTGCAAAAGTTCTGCAGATCCCAGTCTTCCCATGTCATAGCAAGCCATACTGCACAGGATGGTATGCTGTATGTGATTCACATGTGACAAGGGATTGTTTTGTGACAGTGCCTGGGGTTTTGATAAAGAAAAGCCTCTGAAATACTTCTTTATAAGTTTTAGCTTGGATCTTTCCCATCCACATTCTTAAGAGATGCAGAGGTCTCCTGAACACTACTGTGACACACCTCTGAACTTGCTCTACTCACTGGCTGCCCTAACAACGCCTCAAGTTGAATCCCACTGCCTGGTGGTGATTCAGGCATATGGGAAGAGTTTGACCTTTCTTGAAGCATGACTTGTGACAAGATGGCTTATACTGTGCCTTTCAAAGCTGCTGTGTGCCCAGATGGTGTGGAGGACTGGACAGCAGTGCTGCTTTCAGCAGGGATGCCACCTCTCCTTCAAACAGCACTAGCTGCAGGTGGTGCACAGGTCGTACAAGTAGGGTTTGGACGGGACATGCTACACACTTTCTTCAGCACAATGAGGCACCTGGAATCTTTAGGCACCTCTGCAAATCCAAAAGATCTATGGTTTGTTCTTGCTCTGGAATTTTGCGTTTACTTTTTTCATCTAGGGGTGCTGTCTCTAATGAAAACTGGAGGGGAGGCTGGTCAAAGAGATACAGTTTTTATGGAAGAGGTGTATCTGATTCAGACTTTGCTTCCTAGAGGCATGGAATAAAATGGCATCCTTATCATTGCAACAGTACTCCAAATATCTACTACGTCAGAGAAGAATTACCAGCTTTCAGTTCTCCTAAGTGATGGTCAATGTCTTAGCTACTTTGTATACCTAGTCATGCAGCAATTTATTTCACAACAGATGCTTTTGGTTTCTATATGGGTCAGAACCTTCAGGAATATCAGTAAAGATTTTCAGAAGTGCTTGCAAAGTTTTCTACTACAAAGATGGTAGAATTATTCCTGTAATGGGGTTATTTGGAGGGCATGGATAGCTGAAATCAGTTGGTCCCACTGAGACTAATGGACATTCACACTCAAACGACTGAAATTTTTGCAAGCAATAAACCTACATTAGCAACTGTTAATAGCTTTCTGAAAACCAAGCTCTCTGAAAGCTTCTTGGTTTGGGAATTTAAACATCAAAGCACTTAAATTTTTAGTTTCTTCTAAAAATTTCAGCCTCTTGTTGAGGTTGAGATAAAAAGAAAGAACAGAGGAAAATATATCTTGCTGGTGGTTTCTTTGTTAGGTATTAGATTAAAATAGATAATAGAAAAAATACAACGCTCCCCTGTCAGAATTGAAAACAAGAGGGTAACAAACAAAAGAAACTCTCATATTTTGACTGTTCATTTGTTTTCATTTCAAGAGAAAGGGAAGGAAAAACCCCCAACCCTTAAGGCATTTTTCAGGGCTCTTAGAGTCTCCTTTTTTCACTGGATAGCCTATTATTCACTCCTATTATTCACTGGATATGTTATTTGAAGGCTGATCTGATTCAAACATTGAGAAAACCAAGGTTACATATGGCCATCTTCAGTCAATGACTGATACCACTGTGCATTATTCCATCTGCACTCCGTTCAGCATTCAGTCCCTATCATTTAATCCCCTTCATTTACTTCTCCCTGATGATTACTTTTACTACAAGGCTACTTCTTTGTACTATGTCTTGGCCTCCTGATGCTGCAATTAACAGCCACTGCTAATTCCTCTCAGTTTCCACCCAGTTTCCACACAGTGATGTGAGCTCAGAGTTTTCAGTGATTGCCCTCACATAAATACTTTAGCCTTTAGGCTAAAATGTACTTGCTTCTCAGCTACGGAAAGATAACGAATATATTTCCAAATTAAAAAGATGCATTTCCAAAACTCCTCTTTTGCCTTCCAACTACGATTCTTTTTCAGATGCTAGAAAGTTAAAATAACCAGGAAACAGCACATAAAGAATTCAAACATACGAGTCTAGTCGTAAGAACAGTGGGGAGGTAATGAGATAAAGTTTTCTGTGCTTGCATATGAAAGTAATAAGACCAGTATTTGTGCTATAGTTTCTGTCAACTCCTGGCTGAGGTTAAACTTCACCAGGTGTCAGGGAAGGCAGTGGGCCTGCCAGCAGCCTGACTCTCCTCACAGAAGACAAAGGCCCTGACAACATCCTCACGTTCCTGTGAGACAGGAAAGTTACTCACGTTGAGAGGATTTTGTAATCACAATCTCAAAACACAGTGTCCTTGAAGACAGGGGTACAGACTGCCTTAAACCAAGAAGGAGTTGTGGGAAGGTATGTCGTGCATGAACCAGCCATAATAAATGGCCGACACAGCAGGTGTGCAGACGGTTTCAGACATCAAAGATAAACTAACAATGTTCAGCTATAAGATATGCTGTTCAGAACCTGTTCTACTACTAACCTGTCAGCTTGGTGTGAACAGTGTGTGTAATCAATTAGCAGTTTTTTAGCTTGCCACATTTGCAGTAACAAATGTATATAATCTGTAGGATTTCACCCAATAAATGGCTTCACCTTAATTCATATCAAATTGCATGTTGCCCATCGCTGATCTCCACATCCAGGCTGGATAGTGAATAAAAATGAGATGCAATCCCTGTCTGCAAAAGAGACAGAAGAAAATTCCTAGTACAAATCTGATTGCCCCTTCTACAAACTGATTTATAATTCCCAGGCTATCAAGAACAGACTATTTAATAAAAGCAGCATCAGAAACTCTACCTATTTAAAGACTCACAATGCACAAAATCATAATGACAGAAAGGTTTTATTTCTTAGTTATTATTTGAGAGAAAATCCACATTTTGATTTTTCAAGGAGCTGTGAAGGAAATAAAAAGTACCTACTCTTTTGAAATAAATTAACTCTGTCATTATAATTCTTTTAAAATTAAAAAAATAAATCCAAGTATATTTAGATCAATGCATTAAAATCCATTCTTTTGCCAGTGACATTCATGTAATTCTAGAAGGAACATGTTAAAGCTCATGCAACATAAACCTGCATATAATGGATTAGTTTTGATGTAGAGAAAAAATGCAGAATATCTCCCTTTAATCAAATATGGCAAGGTTGTTATTATTATCAGGTCTTCATTCTAAGGGGTAATTTCACAGGTTTTAAGGCTTAAATTTAATGATTCCATAAGTAGAATTTCCTGGCAATTTCATGATAATCTATTCTGATCACACTAAGAATAAGAATGTATTCTGTAAAACCGTAAGGTTTGGGATTAGGCATTTTTCAGCACTGGGTGCTGTGCTTTGGGACTTCAGCCAAAAAACACTCTTAAATTAAACACGGAGGGAGTAGAACCATGAAGTAAAATTGAAATTTAAAGTCAAGAAATCTCTCACTTTGCCTCTTATACCAATTCTCTGAATGTTTGGAAAATTTTCTCTATCATTAGGATTAGAATTAGAATCCATTCGTAACGCTTGACAGTTGAAGTAATTAAAATTTTATGTCTTTCTTTATTCAGATCAGTTTAAATACTACTGGTTAATTCCACTTTCAGAAGAAGTCTTAAGACCTCTCACTTTTTTAAAAGATCTTTAAGGTGATCGTGAACCAGCAGCCACCAAGGATTACTGAATGTAAAAGCCTGAAATGCACACCCCTAATATTTCCTAGCCTGCAGTAATGACTTAGGCAAGCAAAATAAACCACAAATTCTGTTTAAAAGTTTGATTGGTGCTTGGACACCAGTTTTGGGGATATTTGCTGTACTTGCCACAGATAAAAGCATTCAAATAGATTAAATCTGACACACCCCAAAACTCAACTGTCTTTGAAAACTTCTCGTAAGATGCCTCTGTGTCTGCACTCTGGAGTTTTCCATAGACAGCAGCTTGTGTGAACTCCCACCAGAGCTGCTCACTAGCTTCAAAGTACCTGGGAAAGCACGTGCCCCACAATTAAATATTTTTCTTTCCAATGTGGCTGACAGGGAAGGATTTCCAAAAATCAGATGCAGGCTGCTATGGTGCCCTTATCAGAAGTTCCACCAATTTATCACAGAGGAAGCCCTATCATGGGCATTGCTCTTCTGCTTCATGCAGGTATCACCAGATCCTCTGATCCATTGTTTTTTCCTCTCTTCCCCCACCTGTGAGGTCTGGCATGAACTAGATTATGATGACGACTTATTATTATTATTTTTCTTCCCCAGGTGATACGAGACACATACAGCCCTAATCCTCTCAACAGGTCCAGATTAATCCCACTTAAGAGAAAGAAATTCTTTACACATATTTAATTAAGGTATATGGTCTGCTTTCAAGATATGAAGGAAAAATAAGTTGGCTTGCATCTCTTTTTTACTTTGAAATAGCAACAATAACAGCAAAACCAGTAACAACACTCCCACAAACCAACGTACCACACAGTAGTTGAGCCTTTCAAGAGCGACATGTAATGAACAAAACAGTCCTCAGCCACTGCACTCGGTGCCACTTCCCAGAGACAACTCTTGTCTGGGACAGTTTAAGCTGAAGGAGGATCCTGAGCAGGAAATTTAGGATGCTGAGAGTCTCATCATGTAACTTGTTTTGCATCCTGAAGGCACATCTGCTGTGGTGCTGCCTGGAGAAAGGAACATATCGCCAGTAACAATTAGCAGCAGCTTTGCTTATGATGCGCTCGGAGCACAGGGAGGACTTCATCAAGTTCTGAACACAAGTTTTATCTGTGTCTGAAGGCTCCAGTGCTCTCATGCCATCAGGGAAACGATAATAGTTCTACAAACATATGTTTTCAGTGTAATTAGAATAAATCCTCTTTTTATTCTAGCCATTTATGCCACATTAAGAGGAGTAATTTTAAAAGGAAAGGAAATACAGAAGGTGGAGGGTGAACAGCTCTGCCTGCCTTCCTGCCCCTTCTGAGCAAACAAGGCATGTCGTGCTCTGTTTCCTTCTGTGCACAGACCACTGCCACCTTTCAGGTCAAAACACAGCCGTAGCAGGGCATAAGGCACCTGGCATGGATCCAGTAGGCATGTAGCATCCCAGTTCTTCAAAGAAGCTTCTGGTTCCACTGGAGATAGTAACTCCATAGAAGTGATTAAACCATATTTCATGTGAGAAAGCTCTTTACAAAGCAGGAAATTAATGGGAGTTTCCAAAATACACTGATGGTCATTTGAGCTCCCAGTAATATTGCCATTTAAAATGGCAAATAGTATTTCTTATGCCAGCCACTGGAAAGCAAATGTTTTTTAGGAGCCTACTATCCAGCCTAGACTTGAGAAACACGGTTCTTTGATTTACAGTATCAGAGGTATATTCTGAGATGTAAAAAGAGATTTTTAAAATTTGTGTGAAAAAGTGTATTAAAATCTAGGGGAGCAGACAAACTCGTAGATAGGCTTCTTCTTTCTAAACAGTCATTAAAAATAAAAATAATTTTAACAAAATAGAAATAAACAGCTCTAAAGCACAGTGTGTTAAATAGATAGTAAAAAGTTTCTGTGTATTTGTCAGCAGCTGTCCACACCAGGGATACAACAAAATGCTATGTTTCTGCTTTAAGTGACAGTCTGCACCCACAATGGTTAAAAGAATCACATTACAGCATCACAAGTCCCTTTGCTTCTCTACCTTCCAAACTTTCTCTTGCTGTCCTAACATCCACTTTTTCCCTTCACCACAATTAAGAGTGCACATTTAGCATGGCTATCCACTAGTAATTCCCTTGACCTGGGAGGTGGTCATTAATATGTCTCCCCAACCTCACTATGGGGGGCACCTGTGAAACAACCATAGCTCACTGAAACATGTAAGGAAGGATAAACATTCTACTGCACTGACACTATTAGTGTATCATGACTTTTTTTTTTTTTTAACTTTAGGAAAACCTATACTCTACATCCTTATTTCAACTCTGCTATTTCTTCTTCTTTTCGAGGTGCAAAATTAACTGAAATGATTTTTTACAGCAATTTACAAATTTAAAAAAAATAGCCAACAGGATGGATTAAAGATGTTTGAGATCATTAGCACGATACTTTTAAAAAGATAAATATATTCATAATATATTCCTTTCATAGTTACATTCTTCCACTCCAGGACAGAAGACTGGTAACACCCTGCATCTTTGGTAGGGAATCTTCATCTCTGAAGGGCAGAAAGCAAAATTCCTCAAATTACGATGCCTAGAATGATTGCAATTAATTAGCTATTCAACTAAATTCTATAGACAGATTAGTTTTAAATAGCTGAGCACCAGAAGGAGCAATATATGACAGCTGCAGCAGCTGGGAAGCAAAGGCTTGACTATAAATTGGAAAGGCATTGAATTTTCTTTCCCTTTGACAAAACAGAAAAAAAGCCTCTGCTTTAGACAGAGGTTCACAGCTAGTCTGGCAGGAGCAAGAGCACAGCACTCAGTGTGAGGATGACAATGGCCTTCTCTGATTCACGGGAGGGAACTGACTGTTCACACCATGGATGTCAGCAGTAGCAACCAAGACACGTGTAGCCAGCAAGCAAGCAGAGCAAGAATGTAAAAACGCAGTGTACAGTCTATAAATGTCACTGAAGCATAGTTCAAAGTATGCTGTCTAATTGCTCTGCAAAGCTAAAGTCCTCTAGGCAGCATTATGCAGAGAAGAAAATCAGAGGGGAAAGTTAGTTTCTGTAAATGTCACACTTACATGGCATCTGTTCCAAGCCTTAATACAGCAGTATTACATCCTGCCCACTGGAGCAGCTTATACTGCACAACACGATTTAGTTCTGCTTTCCTACCAGTCTAAGGTGGCTCTCCTTATTCTCACATAGCATCAAGAATTAGTCTCTAGTGTGGTCACCATTTATCACGTATTTGTGGTAAATATCTGTGTTTGCAAAGGTATTTGTTAAGGTTTATGGAAAAACTCTTCACCTCCAGGTGAAGCAGAGTCAGTACACCCATGCAAAACTTCTAAAAGCTGCCCCTTGATGAGGAATACACACCTCTCCAATCCTGCATTAATGCTTGGAAGAGGCCAGGTCACATTAAAAATGTAAATAATGTAAATTTTCATTCCACTCCCTTCTCAATGGCCAAATTTACCTAGATATACATCCAATTGAAAGATGGCTGGTCACCAACACAGCATAGTGGTTGCTTTTTCAAGGTACCTGTTTCCTGCTAATGCTGCTTATCTTTATCAAATTAATATGCAGAAAACAGCATTAAAGATTCTCAAAAATTCTGCTGAAATACTGCTCTTCTTATTTTGTTCATACTGACATTGAGGACCTCCTGCTATGCTATAATTTCACCAGTTTGAAGTAAGTAAACGGAACAGAGAGGAAGATCTGCCCAAAATCAGATAACATCTTCTGAGAGCAGATAAAACCAAACTGGGCAAACTCAGCTTGCTGGATACCCTGCTCCAGAGAATTGCAGATCTTCAGGCCATACCAGCTTCTCTATATGACAGTGATGGATGGTATTTGTCGTAGTCTGTAACCTCATTACACTTACCGTACTCTCTCTTCTTGTACTCTGACATTTTTAACTCCTTTGGGAATCAGCCACCAAATTATGCTGACAGGTATGGAGTAAACTAAACCAAGGGCATAGTATTTGTCATACTTGTTCAGTACATAAACTACTTCTTCAAAATTAGTTCACATTACATTTGAGTTGTATCTTATTTCCTGTGATTATAACAAAGTCTCTCCTGATGTCTAGCTCAGAAGGTTGATCCAGTAGGCCATTTCATTACTAATTATTAAGCAAGCTCAGTTCCTTATTATCTCATGATAGAGGACTGATTAGGGATTAACTTAAAGGGATTAACTTAAAGTAACTTTAAGTAACCTTAAACTTGAGTTCAGACTCCCACCCATAATGACCTCAACCAAACTGCTAAGTCCCAGATCACCATTTGTTAAAATGCAGCTTACTACTGGCAGGACAGATGTCAAGTGACATACATTAAGAACTGCAACTCATTCATGTCCTAGACTATTATCAGATCTATCAGTACCTTTGTTGAAGTACTCAAGTTCTCAAAACCCTTCAGCTTTTAAGATGTTACAGAATCACAAGTTTGGAAAAGACCTTTGAAGATCATCAAGTCCAACCATTCTCATCCTAACTAAACCATATCCCTAAATACCTCATCTACCCTTTTTTTAAACACACCCAGGAAAAGTGACTCAACCCCCCCACTGGGCAGCCTGTTCAAGGCCCAAACAACTCTTTCAGTGAAGAATTTTTTTCTAATATCTAATCTGACCCTGCCCTGTCACAGCTTCATGCCATTGCCCCTTGTCCTGTCTCCTGTCACCTGGCTGAAGAGACCATCGCAGCTGTGCAGGCCAGTGTGAGGCAGTTTGTGAATGTGAATGTTGTGAGATGAGAGAGCGTGTGAAAGGCTTTGCTGAAGTCCCGGCAGAGCCCACTAAAGGAAAGAGAGGTGCTGTTCCAGTGGAATTATAAACACCAGCTTGGAACTGGCGGAGCTGAGTGTGGCACTTGCGGGGCTCGAACCCCCGACCCTGGCATTAGACACACTGCGGTGTAGCTGACTGAGATAAAAGGTCTCTGGTTTAACCCCTTTCAATGGACATCAACAGCAACAGGGAAGTCAGCAGACTTAGAAAACGAGACAGGTTTTCAACTCTTTCTTTTATGCTCAATGGCTAATACAAGACATTGAACCTTTTCAAACATAATCATCCTAACTTAGGATCCAGTTTTTAGAGTTGAGCAAGCACCTTTAGTAATGCTGTCAAAGCACATAAATGCCTAGAAACCACCAATGGTGCAGAGTCCTAGTTTCAAAACCTTTCTAGTCATCCATAAAGTTTTTCTCAAAATAAAAGCAGCAGCAATAGTCATGGGATTATCAGAGCATCACTGTGGTTGGATGGGACCTCTCATGCCAAAGCAAGGTCAGTTGTGGAGTCAGGTCAGGATGCTCAGGGTTCTGATGATGGTGGCTTGAAACCCTCCAAGGATGAGTTTGCAGAATTTCTCAGGTGACTCTTAAGTTGCTTCGCTTTTTCTCACACGTTGCATACAGAATTCAGACACGTAACCTGTGGTTCAGAAATCCACTGTTAGACCTTGTGATTAGGTGGTTACCTGAGCATCTTTGAGCCTACTTGCTTGAAAGTGGTAGAGAGCAGTGCTGCTTTCTACTGGCCTAGGATCTAAGACAAGACCTGAAGACTTGAAAAGACCCGTGAATTTCCAGTTACCCATCTCCCAGAGAGGAAATATCTCTGACAAGTGTGTTATTCCTCTGTCATTTGTGACTGCAGTTCCTTACAACTTTTTAATTTTAATTAAGTCATTCTTAAGAAGTTTTTGTCTTTTACATAATGCCCCTAATAATCCAGGGGAAAAAAAGAAGTCCTAAAAATTGCTAACTGAACAGCAGCATGTGCAAAAGATTATCCCAACTAACCTGAGGAATACTTCTGGTAAAACCTCAAGGGAGTTCCTTAGTTTTGGGCCGTTGGTTTCTTTGGGGTTTTTGTTCCTGGTGATACTCTATCTAAATGTGTGCTAGCTGACGCTTGCCCTGGCCCATTACTCTACCCTCTAGAGACTACATTTGTACAGAATTTTCACCATGTGGGAGATTAAGTTATTGCAGCTGTTGCACAAGTTAGAGGAGCAGAAGATGTAGAATCTTTTTACACAAGTCTTTTTATATTTAAGTCATCCTGACTTTAACTCAGACTTCACTAAATACCAATACATACTCAAGGATAGGGGACTTACCTGCCTTTAGGTAGGTGTGTGTTTAGTTATACCCTCCACCTTCTGGAGGAACCTTCTTGGCAGTGATAAAAGTGATGTGGGAATTGTGAAGGCATCCACAGGCACCAGCTTCTGAAAACTGGGTTCTTTACATACATTGATCACTGAACATTAAACTAAATAAACCTGTTGGGTACTCTATCAGATAATCTCTTCCACTTCCACTCAATGAATCAAATAGCAAAACACCCTACACACAGCAATAAGAAAAAACAAAACCCATGAGAGAATAAACATGGGTGATCACTACTGCTTTTAGATAATTACTGCTTTTTCAAGTCTCAAAAAAGGCTTTTCCAATTTTCCTGCAGACTTCCCTGAGGACCATGCAAATCTCTTGGTAGCTTTGTACTTCTGGAACAAAATGTCATTCATTGTTATGAGTTCCTGTGCCCCAAGTCTCTGTTAAACCTACTACAAACGGAAAGCTCTCGTCCAAGCTGAAAATGGGCCAACCTGCCCATCTTCTGCTCCTGCTGGCTGCTGTCACTGAGCTCCACCTCCCACCTCACCAAGTATACTGTTCTTCCAAGTGCCCCAGACAGGTCTAACTACCTGTAGTGATTTAACCTTTGCTAATGGCTAAACTCCACCCAGTCAATCACTCACTCCCCATGCTTAGCAGAACAGGGGGAGAAAATAGAAAGAAGTGGGAAGAATAAAGCTCATACATCAAGATAAAGCCATAGAGGCTGCTTACCAGTTACCATTCTGGGCAAAGCAGACCCAGTTTGGGGAGCGCTGATCTTGTTTACTGCCAAATAAACCAGAATTGGGCAGTGGGAAACAAATGATAAATCATCTCTCTTTTACCTCTCTCCCAGGCTCAACTTCCTTCCTTCCTTCCTTCCTGATTTCTCTTCCATGTGAGAGTGGCACAGGGCAGTCCATGCCATCTATAGACTACTGTCTATAAAAGATGTCTATTTTCTGCTACCTTCTCCAGTCTGCATAGTCCTAGCCTATTGAACTGCTATACACTATTCATCATGATTATTGCCGTTGTCTAAATAATTTCCTTTATAATATATCTTTTTTGAGGCAGGGAGGAATCGAGTTATTTAAGTATTCAAGATCTGGGCATATGATAGATTTAAAGAGCACCATGATGTCATTATATTTTTCCTTTTAACTTCTAATCAATCCCCTGTTTTGATGGATTCTGAGCACGCTCATTTGCTGTCAGCAGCTGTGGTAACTCCAAGATCTCACTCTTCAGTTGAAACAACCCATCACTCTGCAGGTGACATTAGGTTTGTTATTTTCACACTTGCATCTCTTTGTTTTTCTCTACACTGAATTTCAGGTAACATGTTTTACCCTACAACTACTTTGTGCAGGTCATTGCAGATGGTCTTTATTGCTGCTGTCAGTAAAACATTACCACATCATCTATGATTATGTTGACCAGCAGAGCTTGGCCAGAAATGTTGGTATCTCTGTGACACAGTCAAGCTGCAAAGTCAGAGAGTGGAACAGCTTTTTATTATCCCATGATCTTTATGACACTTTATGAAAGCAACAGTAAAAATCTTCTCCAGAGTGTCTTTGGTTCAGCTAGAATAGAGTTGATTTTCTTCCTGGCAGCTGGTATAGTGCTGTGTTTGGGATTTAAGATGAGAGCAGGGCTGCTAAAACACTGATGTTTTAGTTGCTTAAAGCAGTTGTCACGACTCACACCTAGATAGACTACTTTGGCAGAGGTTAAACCCTCTTGCATTCCAACCAACCACAGATTGCTCTGGGTGGTTGGGGGTGGCTGGGCTTAACCCCTGAGTGATGTCCAATTAGGTGCTTTATCATGAGGAGGTCTTCACAATTCTTGGGAACAGAATTAAGACTCAAAACGGAGTCAAGGTTTAAGTTACTTTATTTAGCCTGCAACAAGTGGGCAGGAGAAAGCAGGGCGGGGGGGGGGGGGGAAGAGAGGAGTGAGAAAGAGAGAGAGAGAGAGATTGCAATATCTACCACCAGGGAGCTGAGGTGTCCTGGCAGTCCAAGTTGACCTCACGTCAGGCGGGGGTGGGGTTTCAGCGCTGCGTGCACAGGGGTCGCTCCACTGCGGACGTGCACACTACATCCAAAACACAGCATGATCACAGCAGCATACCAGCTACTAGGGAAGAAACTACCTCTATCCCTGCCTAAATCAGGACACCAACAACTTTCCATCCTCTTTGCATTCATATCGTGTACCCCTGAGTACAGCTATAGTCAGCATCTCACTGCTGTCAGCTTTACAGATGCAAGTTCAAGGTCAACTTTGGATAAGCTGCCCTTCCATCCAATTTTTCTTCTACATTAGTATTGCATTTCTACTAAGATTATATTAATTTCTGGGTCTATTTTTAAAGTATTTTTCTAGGTCCCACAGATACTATTTGTTTCTCTCTTTTCCATTCAGTATGGAGAATACCTCATCAAAATTACATTTCCCTTCCCAGAAGATCTTCTTGTTTAATACATACACATGGATCATTTTTATTCTGTAAAAGGCAAGAGTCGGATGTGTGGCTGAGGGAGGCCCTCCTGTTGAGTCACCAGGTTCAGAAAGGACCCCCTTGCTTTCTAAACACCTCAGAGAGGATCCCAGGTGCAGCTAGATCCAGCCTTAGTCCCAGACTCGGTTTATTTCTAAAGGATTATATATATAGCCACATATCAGAGCCAACTTTTGCCTGACAGAGCCCCCAAAGGACTTTCACTGTGACAGTTTTGCAAAGTGCCAACTAGAAGTTCCATCTCCATATGAGGAAAAGCTTCTCTACTGTGAGGGTAACCAAGCACTAGAACAGGCTATCCAGAGATGTTGTGGAGTTTCCTTCCATGGGAATATTCAAGACACAGCTGGATGTAACCCTGTGCAATATTCTCCAGGTATTCCTGCTCTAGCAGGGAGGATTGGACTAAATATTCTGCACAGGTCCCTTCCAACCCGTAAGAATCTGTGAATCATTCTTAGGGGTGTCATATTTAATACTCATTTCATGGATAATGAAACAAAAGGTCTCACTGTGGGGACTGTGGCCTTCAAGATTCTGTGCAGAAACTGTCTACCTGTTGATTCCACAGTCTCTAGCCAAAACAGGGACACTTCCCACTGTAAGACTCCTTCCTTCAGCTGCTTCTCATACCAACCTTGCAGAATGCACAATGTTATTGTAAGGGATGAGCAGACACCAATGCTTTCACCTCTTAGGTGCAATTGTCACACTTTAAAAGACCATCTTTGAAGGAATCCAAGAATTGGAAGCCTTGGTTAATTCTTTGGGCTACTAGAGGATTTATTATGGAGTTATATTATTCAGCTTGGAACCGAACTTCCAAGTAATTTGTAATGATGGTATGTTTTAATGAGTCCAGATCCAGATCCATGAATTCCAGTGTCTAATACTGAAAGCCCAACTCACACATTCAAAGGACTCAAACTATTTATACCCTTGTAGAAATCAAAATCTTGTCCTTACTTGCTTACTCTTGAAAAATATGTTCTCCCTATTCCTCTTACTCACTGTGGCAATGTATGAGTATGGGAACATCTTAAGATTTCTTTGTGATAGTATTTTCTTCTATGGTATATTATGGCAAAGGTAATGAAACCTAAACAACCATTCAGAGTTCTACAAACTGGAAATCAGGTATTTTCTACTTTTTTCTTGGGTGTGAGTTTGTAAAAGAGATGCTGATTTTTAAAGAAACAGTTTGGTTTGTCTCTTCTCATACTTCAGCTGCTCTGATCACAGTTCTGAGTGGGCAGCTCCCTGGCTGTGGTAAGCCTACACAGTTTGTGGTGGTTTGGCCCTGGCTAGAGGCCAAATGCCCACCAAAGCCACTCGCTCACTCCCCCTTTCAGCCAAAAAGGGGAGACAATACGTATCAGGAGGGATAGGACTTGAGATAAGGACAGGGGGATCACTTTCCAATTAGTGCAATGGGCAAAACAGACTCAGCACAGAATAAAAGAAAGTGATTTATTACTACTACAACTAGGCACCCAGCAAACCAGAGTTGGGTAATGAGAAGCGCAGCCAGGTCTTAAAGCACCTTCCCCCCAGCCCCTCCCTTCTTAGCAGACTTAAACTTCATCACGATTTTACCCCCGGCAAACCTGCTGAGGCGCGGATCAATCTCTTCACAGGCTGTAGATGGCTCTGATCCCTGTCCTCATCCATGGGCTGTGAGGGGACACCCGTGTCCTGGTTTTGGTCAGGATGGAGTTAGTTTCATTTGTAACAGTGGATGAATGCTGTGTTTGAGAGTAAAATGGGAGTAGTGCTGATAACACCCTGATGTTTCTAGTTGCTGTCAGACAGTCAAGGACTTTCTCAGCTCTTCATGAGAAAGGAGGGGCGAAGCCAGGACAGGTGACCGAGCTGACCAAAGAGAGTATTCCACGCCAGTTACGTCCTGCCCAGGATATCGGGGGGCTGACGGGAGGAAGGCCGAGGGCGGCTCCGGGACGCGCGGTTCTTGGGGGACGGTCGGGTTCTGGGACGGCTCTGGGTGGCACGGCCTGAGTTGTGTGGTTTGGTGAGAAACTGCCTTGTGTATCAACAGCTTCATATATTTTGCTTTGAAGTCCTGTTAGCATTGTTATATTGTATCTTTCTGTTATCTTAGTAAACTATCCTTATCCCAACCCATGGGCCTCTTAATTTCTTGATTTTGGGGTTATTTGCCCCTTTCTCTTCCTTTTTCCCTTCCCTTACTTCTCACCCCCCTTCCCCTTCCCTTTTCCCTGCTCTTTTCCTTTAAGGAGCAGGCAGCTGCGTGGATCTCGGCTCTCAGCCGGGTGAAACCACGACAACCCGCTCCACCATGGTCTTCTCCATGAGCTGCAGGGGAATCTCTCTTTCCAGCACCCAGAGAGGCCTCATTCTTCTCCCCACCCCTCCTTCGGGCCTGGCCTTGGTGTCCACACAGCTTGTTCCATCTTCTCACTCCCTTCTCCTGTGGCAAAATGCCTCTGCCTGCAGGTTTTTTTCTCCTAGATGTGATTGACAGAGGCATTGTGACCATCTCCAACTGGCTCGGCCCTGGTCAGCAGCAACTTTGGCCTTGAACTGGCCGAGGTTTACAGTATGGGCCTTGCAGAAACTCTAGCTGCTGCCTTCAGAAGCCATCTCAGCAGCACAGCTACACAAAACTGCAACACACTTGTTACCAAACTTGCCACTTACAGCGGCAATGAAGAACTGTGGGTCCTTATACATTACCAATGACTGGACTATGAAATAATGACAGCTTTCCATGAAATGTTGTGATTTGCTGGCCAGCCTTGCTTGAAGTGAATCTCAGTGGGACAGAAACTGCATTTCAGTGCTACTGTTTTGTAATAGACCTTTGATATGCTCGCTGTAGGGGATCAACAAGACTGCTCTGTTTGTTTGTCTGAGTGTGGCTGGAGTGTTGGGTCAGTCCTTGTGTTATGCAGCTCTCTATTATTGTTGGCATAATAAGGTACTCTGTGTTATCACTAGGTGTAAGTGAAATTTACTGTGGGTGGCTTTTGTTCCCTTTTCATGGGAATTTTGTCAGTAAACTGTCCTTATCCCAACCTCTGTCTCGTTCTCCCGCAGTGAGCAAGGGGCATGTGCTGTTCAGCCACTTGTTGGAGCTGAACTGCCACATTTACAGATGACCTGTGTTACCTCTTAGTCTAGCTTATTAATTTGTATGTGAGTTCACGTGGGAAAACTGTATGTGGGGAGCCTAACTCAAGATGTATGCTTGGCAAATGCAATAGCCAATAGAAATACCTTTGAGCAAGTCTCACCAACCCACTACTGATGTGTTTTCAGGATCAGTGGGTGTTTGGGTAGCTAGTAATAGCCAGCTGGCAAAATAGGAGCAAGAGCGGGCCATTAAATATTAATGTCATACTTTATGGAACAAGTTTCCATCATGCAGTTCTACTTTTGTCTTGGCCACTGCTGCAAGATAATAGAAATGTCTTTCTGCTCAGCCAACCTTCCCCAAGCCTTCCAGCATAAATGAGAGGATATCATATTCTGTCTCTGCTTTCTGTTTTGTACCTTTTTCTTACTATGATCTTGGACTCTTTTACCTGGTCTTTCTTCTGTTTTTCTTTTGTAGGAGTAACCATAACTACCATGGCTAGAAAAGGTCCAGAAGACTGGAGCTCCTTTCACATATGTGAAAGACACTTCAGTTACAACAGCCAATAATATTTCTTCCTGATGCTTTAGGAAGTTTCAGACACTTGTTCCATCTGAGTTTTAAAAATGGCTGAACTTCAGAGACAATTTCTTCCAAAGAGTGTGATGTGGAACTGTTACTTTCCAAGCCACATGTAGTCACGAAATCACATGTAGTCCGTTGCCTCTCTGGGCAATCCCAATATAGTTCATCAGCACTCAGTTACCTTCTATTTCTCAGCATTATTTCTGTATCTCCTAATTTTATGTCCTCAGTATTAATAGCTTTTAAACTAATGATGCACAGCATTGCAGGTATGTCCCAAAACCCTCCAGAGGGAAGCAGCTAGAATATATTACTGCTATTAATGGCACAACTTCCTAACCCGTATGTGCAAGATACTCTAACCCTAACATCGTAGTAACATGAGCCCAAGGATTATTAACTGCAGCAGAGGAAAAGGTAAAATGTAGAGCCACTTATCTGAAGATCTGTTAGACGGTTTGAGTCACTTGCTAGAAAATCAGGCTTTTATTCTCCTCCCTTTGTCAATGTGGCACTATCAATACTGTGGGCATCATCGTGGGGGAATGGATTTCTAAACAACAAGAATGAACATCAGCACCACACTGCTGTAGCTCAGACTATCAGATCTTAGCTGTATGGCTGCAGGCATGTAAACTGAGGCATATCACTGTTACCTGAGTCTTGCATAAGCTGCTGTCTTCTTTTGGACAGCAGTATGAATGGTCAATTTTGATCCCAATTTGATTTTCACTTTCATGGGTTTCCCATTTACCTATAACTTCTTGACGTAGTACTTCCAGAAGAGTTACAGAGTTTAGCAGGGCCCCCACTTGTCATGGGAACAGACTTCTGAAGACAAACCTGAGACCCTTATTTTCTAGACCCAGGCTGTTGTCTGGCTGTTAAATACCTGAGGAAAAAGTTGTGAACTGTCCTCTATATAGTGCCACAATCTGCTTTATTAGTTTGTCTGGATAAATAAATCTGTCATTGCATCGTTGATGGAAGGCTAACAGTATCATAACCTGTTATCCAAGGTATTTTAAAATACCTTCTAAGAATGAAGAAGTGTTAAAACAGAATAAAGCTTTAGCTCCAAATTGTCATTTCATATTCTGAGAATTTCTAAATGTCTTACAGTGTAACTGATCACAACTCATAAAGACCCGTCGCTGCAGTTGGAAGACTGCAGTCTCAGGAAAGCTTGTCTTGAAAATGAAATCCACTAATTTTCGATCCTCTGCAACACAGAAATGAGACACCTGTGTGATGCCAGGATGCACAGGGTTGGAACTCGTGCAGCTCCACGGTCATCATCAATCGCCTGTCCAGGGTTGACCTTTAGGAAAGAAGTAGAAACAAGAGACGGAATGCTGGAGTTTTCTTCCCTTCAGAACAGTCTTCCTAGCTCTGGCAATTAATTGATTTATAAACTGGAAGTTGCATCTGGACTGTTGCACACACCAACGACTGATGCAACTGTGCTCGCTGAACGTGGCTGAACCCTTTTCTGAATTTATTGAGGTTTTTTACCTCCACAATGTTCTGTAGCAATTAAGTCTGCCCTTTAATGTTGAGGTGCTTGAAAAGGTATTCCATGCACTCTTTTAATGCTGCAAAGCTCTGCTAGATCAAGACAACTGCATGTCCTGATCTTGTTGAAAATGTCTGAGTCCTAAAATGCCCTTAAATGGAGTTACTTTGTAATATCTCCAGGTTTCTACTTCTTTTCTGTGAACAACTTTTCAGAACATCTCCAGCAGTGAAGACTGTAAAGAAGAGTGAAACTCTTCTTTACAGATTAGACACAAAGTTGCAGCAACAGTATTTATGCTGAAACCTACATTTAATTCATAGCAAAGTCTACACTTACTGTGTGTTTTAACCCTGGTAATTAGTTACAGTGCTATGAATTGACTTTGCTATTTATTATCGCTCCTGTGAGTTGTACTGCGCAGATGATAATGACATATTCCACTCAAGGCAGCAAGACAATTAATTCCTTTATGCAAAATTCCACCACCGGCTCTCCGAGCCGCCGCCCCAAGCCGGAAGCTCGCCAGAGCTCACCCGGCCAGTCAGGCGCGGAAGGAGGCGGGACCGGCGCAACCGCGGGGTTTTAAACGCGGTAAAACCTTCCTTAACGGTCGCCAGGCAGGGAGCGACGATCAGCCGTGGCCGCGATCGCTCCGGTCAGCCCCGGGGCTGTGCGGCAGGTCGGGCTGTGCCGGTCCCCTTCACTGGGGCAGCCGCGCGCAGCCCCCGCCGAGCCGCGGCGAGAAGCCGGAAGGTCGCCGGGGCTCATCCTGCCCCGGTGTCACGTGACCCCGCCCTCCAGCCGTAGCGGGGTTGCGCCGCCAGTCGCTGCCCAACCGCCCCCCACGGGAGAGGGAGCGGCGGAGCCCCGAGGAGACAGACACCCGCCGGGCAGAGGACGTAGGGGAGCTCGGCCAGCTGACAGGTGAGACTCGCTAATCTTTGGTAGGGTATTGCGTGATGGCCTCTCCCCGGCGCAGGGCCAGGACCCCCAACGCCGTCCCGTGTGGGAGTAGGAACCCAGTTCAGACAGCCCCAGGAGCCTGTTGCAGTGCAGGTCTTGGGGTGCAGGGAATGTCACAAGGTGCTCGCAGCAGGACACAGCTCTGATCAGGGCTGTGTGAGCTGATTAGGGATCTCCTCAGCCTACCTACAAGCGGAGGTAGATGTGCTCAAAGATAAACTGGACAGGCTCATGAGCATCAGGGAGGCTGAGATGGAGTTTGATCGGAGGAGGCAGGTTCTGTCCTCCCAGCCACAGAAGTGTGAGTACCCAGCAGACAGTGTCCAGGACCAGAGGGACCTGTACCCTCCCCCAGGCAGGGCAGTCTAAGTGAAAGGGGTGAATGGAAGCAGGTACGTGGCAAGGGCAGTAGGAGGGTGCCTTCCATGCCTGTCCTTCCTCCCCAGGTTCCTCTGAGCAATAGATATGAAGCCCTACTACAAGGGGACCAGCCACGCAGCTGATAGGACAAGACCCCCTAAGCAAACCATCAAAACAGCCTCTGTTAAGATGAAAAGACAGGACATTGTCTTAGGGGATTCCCTTCTGGAGGGAACTGAGGGCCCGATCTGTAGGCTGGACCCTCTACATAGGGAAGTCTGCTGCCTTAAGGGAGCCTCAGTTAGGGACTTAACGAAGCGACTCCCAACCTTGGTCAGACACCCAGATAATTATCCACTTTTAATTTTCCAAATAGGTAGTAATGAAATACATAAAAGAAAACTGAGGGCCATTAAGAAGGATTTAAGGGCCCTGGGACGCATGGTACGAGGATCTGGAGCACAGGTAGTGTTTTCCTCCGTCATTCCTACTACAGGAAATGGGGAGGGATGGAATGAGAAGAGCCAGGAAATTAATACCTGGCTCAGAGCATGGTGTGAGAAACAGAACTTTGAGTTCTTTGACAATGGGCTGGCTCGAGCCTCATCAGCCTTGCTTTCTAGGGATGGGGACCGCTTATCCCCAAGGGGTAGAAGGATACTGTCAAAGAAGCTAGCAGGGCTCATTAATGGAGCTTTAAACTAGATGAGAAGGGGGAGGGGACAGGGCCAGGCTAGATGGAAAAAAGCCTGGCTGTGGTGGTCAAGTTACTGAGGGATGGTGTGCTGGCAATGACCTCTAGTCAGCCAGCCTACTTAACCAGGGGGATAGTGTGCTAATTCAGGGTACACATGTGACTACTACTGATGGGCTAGGTAACTTAACCAGCTGTCACTTGGGAAGCAAGGCTTCCCTAAGGAGCATATCAAGATGAATAGACCACATGAAGTGCATCTACACCAATGCACGCAGCATGGGTAACAAACGAGGAATTAGAAGCCCTTGATACTGAAGCAGACTAGGATATGATTGCCATCACAGAAACTTGGTGGGATGATTCACATGACTGGAGTGCTGCAATTGCTGGTTACAAACTATACAGGCGTGGCAGGCTGGGTAGGAGAGGAGGTGGGGTAGCCCTGTATCTCAGAGAATGCTTTGACAGCCTGGAGCTGGAGTATGGTGAAGACGGGGTTGAGTGCCTCTGGGTAAAGATCAGAGGAGAACAAAGTCAGGGAGATACAGTGATGGGAGTCTATTACAGACCACCTGACCATGAGGAGGAAGCTGATGAGTTGTTTTTCAAGCAACTGGGAGAAGTCTCACGATCACCAGCCCTCGTCCTTACTGGGGACTTCAACTCACCGGATGTCTCCTGGAGGTACAATACAGCAGGGAGGAAGCAGTGTGGCAGGTTCCTGGAGTGTTTGCAAGACAACTTCCTGACCCAGCTGGTGAATGAACCCACCAGGGTTCAGCAGGGTTCAGCCCTGCTGGACTTGTTGTTTGTAAACAGAGAAGGTGTAGTGGGGGATGTGAAGGTTGGAGGACGCCTGGGGCATAGTGATCATGAGCTGATAGAATTCTTAGTACTGGGAGAAGTAAGAAAGGGAAGCACCAGAACAAGCACCTTGGACTTCCGTAGGGCTGACTTTGGTCTGTGCAGGAAGCTGCTCGATAAGATTCCATGGGAATTTGCCTTGAGGGCCGTCGTGGTTTTACACCAGCTATGAGCCGAGATCCACGCAGCTGGCTGCTCTGTAAAGGAAAAGAGGAGGGGGAGAAGGTGGAGGGGGGAATGTGAGGCAAGGGAAGGGGCAAATAACAACCCCAAAACCAAGAAACCAAAATCCTGTGGGTTGGGATAAGGATAGTTTACTAAAATAGCAGAAAGATAAAATATAACAATGCCAACAGGACTTTAGAGAAAAAAAAAAAAAAGAAACTGTTGATACACAATGCTTGGCAACAACTGAAAACATCAGGGTCTTATCAGCACTGCTTTCATTTTAACACTCAAACACAGCATTCCATCTGCTGCTACAAAAGAAGTTAACTCCATCCTGACTGAAACCAGGACATTATCCACCCCTTCTTTCATACCATTTACGTCATGACCGGATCCAACAATTTCTTCTGGGTACAACCAGTTTCTTGATTCAGACACACATATAGGTATGTGCATATGTATAGACACACACATGCATACAGGTATTATTCTCTTAGTCTATGGACCATTCCTCTGAGGTTTTTGAGTAAGTTAACATTTAATCCATGATTTTCAGGCTCCATTTGTTGTAACAGTCTCTCATGGTATGAGTATGTGACAGTGGATTGTTGCATGCTGCATCTCGGGCTCTCGACCGATACACCTGACATGGTCCATGCTCATAATCTGTTAATCAAAGGTGTTCATTTTCGAAGGGCAAGAGGAAAAAAAGTTCTTGGGATGCCAGGTCTTAGTCCCATCATCGTGGCACTCATCCTTCATTAGCTTGTATGACTCCGGCTGTAATTCCATTGGTACAACATACAGCAATATACAGCAATTGTAGCTATAATGAATGTACAGTAATGGGTTATTTAGCAATTATTATAATACAATTTCTACTTTATTAATTATATTGGCTATTCTCACCTAAAATCAAATCCCTTTGAGGTACACATCGAACTTCTCCATCCTTCTGCATTACCCACCAAGTACAGACAGGTCCTTGAGCAAAAACAATCCCAGACACAGGTTTACCTTTGCCTGAAGCAGGGATGACCTAAACCATCTTCCCTAATACACTCTTCATATGCACTCCTGGACTCTGTCTCCTTCTACAGTACATGGAAATTTTGACTAGGCAGGGCCAGCCCGATTGGTAGATGCCCCTAGAGTTAACTAACCACGTGGCTTTGGCTAAATGTGTATCCCAGTGTTTGAATGTTCCACTACCCATTGCTTTCAGTGTAGTCTTTAAGAGTCCATTATATCATTCAATTTTCCTAGAGGCTGGTGCATGATAAGGAATGTGGCACACCCACTCAGTGCCATGCTCTTTGGCCCAGGTGTCTATGAGAGTGTTTCGGCATTGAGTCCCGTTGTCCGACTCGATTCTTTCTGGGGTGCCGTGTCGCCATAGGACTTGCCTTTCCAGGCCCAGGATTGTATTCCAGGCAGTGGCATGGGGTACGGGATATGATTCTAGCCAGCCGGTGGTTGCCTCCACCACTGTAAGCACGTAGCGCTTGCCATGGCGGGTGCGTGGGAGGGTGATGTAATCAATCTGCCAGGCCTCCCCATATTTATATTTCATCTCCCATCCTCCATACCGAAGTGGCTTCAACCGCTTCGCTTGCTTGATTGCGGCACACGTCTCACACTCATGGATAACTTGTGCAATAGCATCCATGGTTAAGTCCACCCGTCGAACCCGAGCCCATCTATATGTTGCATCTCTCCCTTGATGACCTGAGGAATCATGAACCCATCGAGCTAGGAATAATTCACCTTTACGTTGCCAGTCTAGATCTACCTGAGCCACTTCAATCCTAGCTGCCTCATCTACCTGATGGCTGCTTTGATGTTCCTCCATGGCCCGACTCTTAGGTACATGGGCATTGACATGACATACCTTTACATCAAGCTTCTCTAACTGGGCAGCAATATCTTGCCATAAGTCAGCAGCCCATATGGGTTTGCCTCTATACTGCCAGTTATTCTTTTTCCACTGCTGCAACCACCCCACAGGGCATTGGCTACCATCCATGAATCAGTATAAAGGTAGAGCATTGGCCACTTTTCTCTCTCAGCAATGTCCAGGGCTAACTGGATGGCTTTCACCTCAGCAAACTGGCTTGATTCACCTTTTCCTTCAGTGGCTACTGCTACTCGTCTTGTAGGACTCCATACAGCAGCTTTCCATCTTCGATGCTTTCCCACAAGACGACAGGAGCCATCAGTGAACAGGGCATATCGCTTCTCATTCTCTGACAGTGTGTTGTAGGGTGGGGCTTCTTCAGCATGTGTTACCTCCTCATCTGTTAGTGCAGAACTTCTTGTGCTCCAATTTGCAGCCATTGCCCCTTGTCCTGTCTCCACAGACCACTGAAAAGGGGCTGGACATTTCCCCTTGTCGTGGTTTTACCCCAGCTGAGAGCCAAGATCCACACAGCTGCCTGCTCCTTAAAGGAAAAGAGCAGGGGAAGAGGGAAGGGGGGGGTGAGAGGCAAGGGAAGGGAAAAGGAAGGGGCAAATAACCCCAAAACCAAGAAACTAAGAGGCCCGTGGGTTGGGATAAGGATAGTTTACTAAGATAACAGAAAGACAAAATATAACAATGCTAACAGGACTTTAGAGCAAAAATATATGAAGCTGTTGATACACAATGCAGTTTCTCACCAAACCCACAACTCAGGCAGTGCCACCCAGTGCCGTCCCAGAACCAGACCGTCCCCCAAGAACTGCGCGTCCTGGAGCCGCCCTCGGCCTTCCTCCTGACAGCCCCAGATATCCTGGGCAGGACGTAACTGGCGTGGAATACTCTCTTTGGCCAGTTGGGTCACCTGTCCTGGCTTCGCCCCTCCTTTCTCATGAAGAGCTGAGAAAGTCCTTGACTGTCTGACAGCAACTAGAAACATCAGGGTGTTATCAGCACTACTCCCATTTTAACTCTCAAACACAGCATTCCATCTGCTGTTACAAATGAAATTAACTCCATCCTGACCAAACCCACGACAACCCTGCATTCCATACTTAAGATACTTCTAAACATTAATAAGGTCCCCCCTTAGTCTTCATTTCTCCAGGCTGAACAGTCCCAGCTCACTCAGCCTTTCCTCATAGGGGAGATGCTCCAGGCCCTTAATCATCTTTGTGTCCCTCCTGTGGACACTCTCCAGGAGATCCCTGTCTGTTTTGTACCAGGGAGCCCAGAACTGGACACAACACTCCAGGTGGGGCCTGGCCAGGGCAGAGTAGTGGGGAGGATCACCTCCTTTGACCTGCTGGCCACACTCTTCCTGATGCATCCCAGGATCCCATTGCCTCTCAGCCACCAGGGGACACTGCTGGCTCATGGCCCACCTGTCATGCACCAGTCAGTTTGCTGACTGAAGCAAAAAAAAAAACAGTGAAGCAGACATTAAACATGCTGCACTAAAGAGAGGTCAACAATTACAATGAAGTCCTACAAGAAATGCTTTTCCCCTGGACTTGCAGAGGGCAGATTTTGATGAGCTTTAGTTTTCCCTATACCTCCATCCCAAGTGTCTGCGCCTGTACGCAGGGATCACAACTCATGCAATTAGAAACAAGAGCTTGATGGGGATCTAAAGAAACAATTCATTGAAACTAGAGCAAGGCCAGGACAAAAAAGGAGAAGCATTTTACGGACAGTGGTGTGGCTAGGTTATCTTCATCTGGCTCGAGCAACAAACCATTGACAGATGGTAGGGCTGTTGCATGTGGCAGGACAGTCCATGGCATCTTTGATGTGGTTCCACTGCATTTTCCAATGGAACAGGAAACGCAAAGCATGGTGCTTCCAAGGGGTTTAAAGGTTTGGTAACAAAACAACGATGTCATCTGCCATCGTTGAGGAAGCATGGCAGGGGAAGGTAGCCCAGGCTGTGGGGCTCCCATGGGCTCAAGGACAGCATTGATCTATCTCAGATCCTGCAGAAAATGCCACTTGCTGCTCTTTTTGAAGATGACAAGAACTGGAGTATTCCATGGGCTGGTGGATGGAACAATCCGACCAGCCTGTAGCTGTTCTGCTACGAGAATCCCGCGTTGTCGCAGCTTCTCCTGCGGCAGAGGCCCCTGATCCACCTGGGCAGGACTATTAGTTTTCCACCTAAGGGCAGGAGTTTGCTGCACATCAGCAGCCTCTCATTGTAAATTTGTTCCAAGCTTCATGGCCCTTTGGCTGAGCGCATCACAGCCCCACAGGGAGGGCAGCAGGGGGGCACGAACGGCCTGACCACTGCCATTCACCCCTCTGGCCCCAGGATGACTCTTGTTTCCCAGCCCTGTCGTGGGTCGGGAGGCAGCACGGAGCGAGCCGATCTTGCAGGTCACCTTTATTGCCATACTTTGGAGCTGCAGAAGCCCTTCTAGTGCCATGTCCTTCTAGTGTATTGCATTGGGGATAACAACACGTGAGCCACGAGCTTCCAGCCACGGGGTGTAGGGAAATGTGTGTCAGCAATGCCTTCTAACAGAGCTGCTGCGAGCGGGGAGGGCTACAGGGAAGCTGGGGAGGGAGTTTTTGGAAGGGTATGTCGTGACAAGATGAGGGGGAATGGTTTTAAATTGGAAGAGGGTGGATTTAGATTGGCTGTTAGGAAGGAAATCTTCACTCTGAGGATGGTAAGGCACTGGAACAGGTTGCCCAGGGAAGTTGTGGTTGCCCTGTCCCTGGCAGTGTTCAAGACCATGTTGGATGGGGCTTTGTGCAGCCTGGTCTAGTGTGAGGTGTGTCTGCCCATGGCAGGGGGAGGTGGAACTTGATGATCTTTAAGCCTAACCATTCTAGGATTCCATGGATCTAAGTAGTGATGCCTCAAAAAGCTGGAATCAAACCTCAATAGCCTTGGGGACTATTAGGCAGATATCCTTTCTTGCAGCACTGGGCACACAGGGGATCATGTGTGCGCCGTTTAAAGCAAAATTTCTTATATTTATACAGATTAACTCTACATATTCATGATAGCTCTAAGAAAAGGCAGCGTTATGTCAATTATTTCTGGGAAGTCATTTACATTAACTCCTCAGAGATACAGCATGCCCAGTGACACTCAGGGGGTCTTGTGATGGTCTTCAGGGATGAAGGGTGGACGTCTTCCTCTCAGTGAGCTTTTTACCTTTTCCCTCAGCACATACTCTTTATGGTTTTCCCTGTAGTCTCAAAACACACTCCTGCACAAACTAGTTAGGAACCCCTTTTAGCTGAAAACAAGATGTAATCTGTCGCTTAATGAGTTGTTGGTCTTATTATTTATTACTTCCCTATCTTCACTTTATCTTCAAGGCTGTTCCACTATTAGAGTTTGTTGCAGTTTTGCATAGCTGGATTCTAATGCAGAAGGGGGGGCTGTAGGGTTGGCTTCTGCAAGAAGCAGCCTGAAGCTCTCTGCAGGCCCCAGAGAGAGACCCATGCTGGAGCAGGCTTGCTGTCAGGGGGGAGGGCCTGTGACTCCGTGGAGGACCAGGCTGGAGCAGTCTGGGCCTGAGAGACTAAGAGACAGTCTATGATTTACAACTGCACCAGACAGAACTGACTCACACTGGGGCAGCTGGTGAAGAGCTGAAGCCTTGTGGGAAAGGTCTCCCATTGGAGAACTTCATGGAGGACTGTCTCCCATGGGTGGGACCCCACAGTGCAGCAAGGGAAGGGTGTGAGGAGCCTTTCCCTGCTAAGATTACTGATGGCTTCTTCTCATCTGCCCAGCCTCAGCTAGGTCATCCCTGGACTATTTGTGCTTGTGATCAAAGATGTGGAAACATGAAGTGTCACCAGATTCCAAGTTCTAGGAATGTGGAAATGACAACATTTTCAATCCGCACAGGTGCCAGTGCCACCCAGAGCGCTACCTGTGCAAGAACGCCTGGAGCAGGAGGCCCACCGTGACGTCAGCAGGCAGTGGGCTGTGACGTCATTTCGCTAGGTGCTTCTCTTGGGGTGCTGGTAGAGCCTGGCCCAGTCTGGCTCGTGCCTGGACTCCCACTGAGCGTGCCTGCGAGGTGTGGAGGCTCGAGCCAGGCTTCTCTGGGTGTTTTGGTGTCTGCAATCAGCAGCTCTTGGTGCCCATTCCAGAGCTGTGCCCTGTGTTTCCCCGGCACTGCCTGGCTGAGGCAGCTGGACACTCTGTGGTGTGCTTTCAGCAACAGCTGAGCCATGTGAGGAATCGTGGTTATGGGGTGGCCATGGGGAGGGCTGTGGGGCTTGGAGAGCTGGGAGGGTGTCCTTCTAGAGCCAGGGGCCAGGGACCTGCTTCCTCCCCTCTCCTCGCTGGGACAGCCAGTGACCGTGCCCTCTCTCCCTTCTGCAGTGCAGGTCTCCCCAGCCCGCTGCAACAATCCAACATGGCCGTGCAGGAGGAACAGTGGAGCTGCCCCATCTGCCAGGGTGCTCCAGGTGACGTGGCTTATGTGACACCCTGTGGCCACAAGTTCTGCCTGGGCTGCGTCCTGAGGTGGGCAAAAGAGAAATCATCGTGTGCCCTTTGCATGAAGCCTGTCAACAGCGTCCGCTACTCCCTGCGGTCCGAGGATGATTTCTTGGAGTTTTATCTGCCACCACCATCAGATCCACCGGAGGATGATGATGAGCTGGAAGAGCAGGGGGATGCGGAGCCGGAAGCCAGCATAGACGTGGCTGGCTTCCCACCTGAGGCCTGGGCAGCATTTTTCCAGCAGTCTGAGGAGATACTGGAGCCCCTGCTGCCCTGGCTGAACCAGAGGCTGCAGTCTTGGAGAGACTGGTGGAGGGCACCTGTTCTGCAGGGCCTCATCTCCTACATTCTTTGCCAGTTTGGGCTGGACGAGGTTTTCTTGGTCATTGGACTCCGGCACTTGTTGCAGGACCAGACGGTGCCCTTTGTGCACCAGCTCATCAAGTTTACTGTGGAGCAGTACAGGGAGCAGATGCGCCAGTACGTGGACCAACTGGCTGCTGAGGAGCAGGAGGACAGCCCTGCCATCAGGCCTGTGCCTGCCCTCTCTGCTGGTGGGACTTCCACCTCCTCCCCAGAGGAAACTCCTGCCCCTCCACTGGAGGGGTCTCCTACCCCCTCCCCACAGCAAACTCCTGCCCCCTCGCCAGTGGTGACTCTTCCTGCCAGCACCAGTGTGCAGGAAGAGCCCTTGGAGGAGCTGGGCCAGGTGGAGGAAGCTCCCTCCACCGCTGCCCAGGGAGGGGACTCCTCACCCAGGAGGAGTCCCACATCCTCACCTCGGCGCCCCCCAAAGAGGAGGGCCAGTGGCTCCCCAGACGACAATTCAGAGCCCAAGAGGCCACATCACCAGCAAGACTAGGGAGGCTCCAGAGCCATCAAAGCTGGGCCTGGGCCAGCAGCTATAGCATACACCAGTCCCCACGGGCACTCAGAGTCACAAGCTCTTTTTCTCAGCCTTTTCCTTTCAGAAATACTGTTTGCAATAGGATAGTTCCATGTTACATTATTGGAATAACAGAGCCCTTGTAATAAACCCACTTTCTCAACTCCTATTTCACTTTCCCGATACTTTGAGCATCTATTTGGTGTTTTATTGCTTTGGTTTTCTTTCTCTGTCCACCTCGTAAGAAATAAAGCATTTACCACACTTACTTGACTCTGAAAAGGACAATGTGTTCTCACTGACTTAACAGGACTAGAAGCCAGTGTCCTCCCTTCTCCTTGCTTTTCAATGGAATCATCTGACAAAATTTCCACCCTTGGAGACAGACACACCTTCCAGCTCTTCCCAGGAAGGATAATGATATTTGGGGTTGAAGCCTTGAAAAGCCAGAATCACAACTCAGTAGCCTTGGTGACTGTTAAGCAGGTGTACTTTGTTGCAGCGCTGGGCACGCAGGGGATCGCTCCTCCTAAGGGGTGGGCTGTTTAAAGCCAAATTTCTCACAATATTTATGGTTTTCTCCATGGTCTCAAAAACACATTCCCACACAAACTAGTTAGGAACCCTTTTTAGCTGAAAGCAAGATATCCTCTGTCTCTTCATTGGATGTTGGTCTCATTATTTATTACTGCCCTCTCTTCACTTTTATCTTCAAGGCTGTTCCACTGTTAGGGTTTGTCACAGTTTTGCATAGCTGGATTTTAATGGAGAAGCAGGGCTGCAGAGATGGCTTCTGCAAGAAGCAGCCTGAAGCTCTCTGCAGGCCCCAGAAAGTAAACATGGGCCAATTCAAGGCCAGAGTCGCTGCTGACCAAGGCCGAGCCCATCAGCAAGGGTCACAACACCTCTGGGAATGACATTTAGGGGGAAAAAGGACCACTGGCAGCTGCATTTTGCCCCCAGAGAAGGGAGTGAGACAATGTAACAAACTGGGCAGACACCAAGGCCAGGGAAGGGGTGGGAGGAGGCCCCCATGGTGCCAGAAAGATGCCCCTGCAGCCCCTTGGAGAAAGCCATGGTGGAGCTGGTGTCCCCCCACAGCCCATGGAAATGGCTGAGACCCCACCTGCGGCCTGTGGAGAGGCCCCACGCTGGAGCAGGTGGAGACATACAGGAGATGGTGTGACCCACGTTGGAGCGAGCCCCTGCCAGCACTTGCAGCCCGTGGAGAAAGACAGAGACACAAAGATGAGAGAGAAAGAGAGAGCCGCACCGGAGTAGGTTTGCTGTGGGGCTTCCTTGTGGGCCCCTTGCTCCCTTCCCTGCCTCCCTCTCTAAGAAGGAGACCAACTTGTGAGGAACTGAGGAAACCCCCATTGCCTCAGTCCCTGCCCCTCCCCATGCCACAGTGAGGGGGAAGAAGGGAGCAAAATCATGACTAAAGAGAAGTCTGCAGAGAAGGGAGTGGTGGGGCCAAGGTGCTTTTAGCACATTTACTTGACTCTGAAAAGAATATTTCAGCTCATAATCTCAAACCTGTTTTACTTTAGGTCTCTGTTTTCAGACCTCAATGGACATGATGCTTTTCACGCTTTCCCACATTCCCACAAAGGCAGAAAGGTGTTCAACACTGTGTTGAACTCACAAACCCATGCTGTTCAAAATGGCAACTCATTAAAATTCTTTCAGTCTTTCATTTATTATTTCTTGCCCCTCTCACAGAATCATAGAATCACAGAATATCCTGAGTTGGAAGGGACCCATGAAGATCAAGTCAAGCTGTTGGCTCCACACAGAACCAGCCAAGTCAGAGCATGGGACAGAATGTGTCGTCCAGATGCCTGAAGTCAGTCAATCTCAGTGCTGGTGACCACTTCCCTGGGGAGCCTGTTCCAGTGCCTGAGCACTCTCTTAGTACAGAACCTCTTCCTAAGATCCAACCTAAACCTCACCAGTTGCAGCTTCATGCTGTTCCCTTGGGTTCTGTCACTGGTCACCACCGAGAGAGATCAGCGCCTGCCCCTTCGGTCCCCGTCGTCAGGAAGCCACAGACCGTGATGAGGTCTCCCCTCAGCCTCTTCCTGTAAGTCTTCCCCTCCAGACCCTTCAAGGACCTTCTTTTTCTACCACCTTAATCTTCCTCTCATGTACCAGTTGAGCTGTCAGGAAATCATCAGATGCTGTCTTTCTTTATGGAGTCAAAATTGTAGTCTTAAAGATGGTAAGAGTTTCATTCCTGCAACTGGGAACTGGGTGGGAACATCTCAGAGGAAATGTACTATTCATTTGAGAAAGTGAACGAGACAGTCTTAATCTGTCCAGAGTTCAGAAGAGGATACTATCTTTTCCTGGGATTTTTCTTCTTTCCTTCATCTTTCTCAAATCGTATCTCTGTTGAATATTTTCCCTTGTGGTGCAGCAGGCAGAAAAGAAAAGAGAGCAGCGTGGCTTTGAGGCAAAAAAGCTTCACATCCTGCTTCTTCCAAATCACCCACATGTTACAAATGAACTTGGTAGAGTTTTCACTACATGCCATACACGAAACCAGAATTGCTCCATCAATTAAAACCATGAGAATCAATCTCCTTTGTGATCAGATTGCCTGCCTGGCAATGCCACTGTGCCGTTCAATGCGAGAACCATAAACGGGCACTGAAAAATCCATTTGTTCTCACAGGGTGGTCCCGCTGATTTCCATGAGACTGCCCTTTGCAGAATGCATTACATGCTGCAGGCCAAAATTAGAGTACTTAGTCATTAGCAGGAAAGCATTGGGGGCTTTATGCCCAAAGCAGCAGTTGCATTGTCACATCTCTTACGGAACACAGCTTGAGGGTTTGATGGTCTTCCAGTTACTTTTCTGCTTTAATTCTCTGGATTTCCTCCAAGTGACAGTTCAAAACTGTCTAAAACCACAATAATTTGTATTAACTCCAAGAGACATGAGAACTAGACAAGGACAATTCCACTCCTGAATATTTCCCTGCACCCCCATTCATTATCCGTTCTTCTTTCAGTTAAAAGGGAATCTGAGGTTGTGAGACAGGATCATCCAGTAAGGCAGTCAGCTTCTCCTTCTATCAAGGTGCAAAATACTGGTCACTCTTTCCACTGGTTATAGGGAAGAGAGTGGTTTAGCTATCTTACTGCTTGGCATGGTCTATAATTCTTTTGAATTAATAGCATGTTATTGTATTTAGTACGTTTTCTGCTATTCCCCTTCCTTTCCCCCCTGCAGTCAGTATGCAGATACAGTGTGCAGCAGGCATGTACTCTGAATAACCTGTAAGCATTCATGGTGGTCCACCTTTTCTGATTGTTCCATCATTGCAGAACTAGCCTGATTACTTAGTTGCTTCACTGGGAACATTTAGAGTATTTGCAGTGGGAAGCCAGGCTAGGAAAATGCAATTGCCAAAACCCCTACTGTAAACACAGCACACAAGCATCTCCTGTCTTCACTTGCAAAAAGATGTTCTCTTGACATTAAGACGGTCTCGGTGCTAAGGAGAATTCCAGGCTCCTGAGCTCAGTTCTAATCATTGCAGGGAGAGAAAGAGATTGAATCCCCTTCCAAGGAGCTGCCAACCTTCAAGATCCGCCAAAAAAAGCATCAGCAACACTAGAAAGACTTCCTTGCTGTCAGACACTTCTAGAGAAGCCATGCTCACTGAAGTCGTTCATCCTTAGCGAGCGCCCTGAACTGGAACAGTTTGCAGTTAGGCTCCAGATGACTGTTTTGTAAAGGTTTTTATAAAGATAAAAATGTCCCTATGGTAAGCTACTTACAACCACAGAAGGGCTCTAAGTCAAAGAGTAGTTAGTTACCTCTGGAAGAGAACAAGATGGCCTTGTTCCAAAGTGGGGATAGGGCCAGATCTTCTTCCCAGCCCAGTCAAGGTCCACTGGCAGAGGGGCAGTCGCAACAGCCCAGCTGCAGCCCTGCCTTGTGACAGAGCTCAGTCCAGCCCTAGAAAGCAGCTCCAAATTCCAGTACCATCATTCAAGTGGAAAGAGGACATAACTGTCGTGGTTTCACCCCGGCTGAGAGCCGAGATCCACACAGCTGCCTGCTCCTTAAAGGAAAAGAACAGGGGAAGAGGGAAGGGGAGGGGGTGAGAGGCAAGGGAAGGGAAAAGGAAGGGGCAAATAACCCCAAAACCAAGAAACTAAGAGTCCCGTGGGTTGGGATAAGGATAGTTTACTAAGATAACAGAAAGATACAATGTAACAATGCTAACAGGACTTCAAAGCAAAATATATGAAGCTGTTGATACACAATGCAGTTTCTCACCAAACCACACAACTCAGGCCGTGCCACCCAGAGCCGTCCCAGAACCCGACCGTCCCCCAAGAACCGCGCGTCCCGGAGCCACCCTCGGCCTTCCTCCCAACAGCCCCCGATATCCTGGGCAGGACGTAACTGGTGTGGAATACTCTCTTTGGTCAGTTCGGTCACCTGTCCTGGCTTCGCCCCTCCTTTCTCATGAAGAGCTGAGAAAGTCCTTGACTGTCTGACAGCAATTAACAACATCAGGGTGTTATCAGCACTACTCCCATTTTAACTCTCAAACACAGCATTCCATCCGCTGCTACAAATGAATTTAACTCCATCCTGACCAAAACCAGGACAATAACACAGAGCTTAACTTTCAATCTAATGTGGAAGGCATGCTAATAATTACCAGGTTTAGTCAAAACAAAATCAGAGAGGAAATCTGAGATCCCTTTTGATTTATTTACATGACTACTACTTTCTTGTTTTCTTGCCTTGGGAGAAGGGCAAAATCTCCTTGCAGGAGACTAAAACACCTGATGGAGGCAGTGAGCTCTGAAGAAGACTCACATTTTAAGACGCTGTAGCTTTGGGTCTTAGTTTCCTGTAGACTAGCTGGTCTCAAATCATCACATATGGTTCATTTGAGGAAATCAGCAACAAGTCTGCCAGTGTACAGGATCTCTGACAACATAGTCAAAGCAACAGAAAGGCCTGTCTGAAACTCACTGCCAGAACAGCTGGACACAGAATGGCACCCTTCATCTTGTTCTGCATAGTGACCTTTCCTACTGCATCCAGCTTCCTACAGGCAAGCAGGACCCCATGTGATAGACAACCATCAGGTATCAACCATGAAGAAAATGAACCGTAGCAGCATTCTGGTTATTCTGGAAGAAGTCAATTTGTAGTGAATGGGGTAATGAGCAAGTCCCTTTGCCTCCCCTGCATCTTCACAGCGGCAATGCGACCAACTTGGAACTTGATGATCTTTTAAGGTCCCTTCCAGCCCTAACCATTCTATGATTCTGTGAGGCTAACTTCAATATTTGTATCTCTCTTATCAAAAGGGCTCTATCACTAGTTACAGTTAGTAGGTGGTCTTCATTAACTCGGGCAGTGTTTTATCAGAAGGAAAACTTGCAATAAATTCACCTACCACACTATGCGTTAAGGCTAGAGGACGTGCACAGTACCTGTGGTATAAACAAATTCCAATGTTATGAACAGAAAAGTCTTTCTCCTTTGCTTTGAGAGCAGACCTTTTAGAAAGAGAATGAAAACATCTTCTCCATCCTGCAACATTTCTTGAATTTTCACTGTCGAATGAAGTTGAAATTTCAATCCTTAAAAAAAAGCTTGAAAAGAAAAAACTTTACTGAAATGAAAGGGAACTAATCAAATACTTTAATTCAATAATTCTGAAAGCATTATATTCCATCTGTAGTATTTGCTATAGATTGTTTCAACTCCAAATACTCAGTAGTTCTGCATCTTCTGAAAGCTGTTCTTTAAATCAAAATTGTTTTCCTGCTTTGTTTTTTGTACTCTCATTGCAAAAGACCTTTATGTCTAACTACTTTTTGTTTTAATGATTCAAGTATTTTCCCCTCAAAAAGCAATTTGCAAAATATTCAGCCAGCTGGGCTTCTATTGATGTGACTGAAGGGTACCCTTCTTCAAGGCTGACTGAAACATTCATTCCATAAACCAAGGATTTTGAAGGAAATCTCAAATACCAAGTAAAATGGGAGGAAACAGAAGTACCTTCTTCATGGCACAGGCCTTACAATTACCATACCTTGGCCCTGTTAGATGCATAGCTTAAAATCAAAGTACTGTCAGGTACCTAAAAACTATTTTGATTTACAGAGGTCCATAACTCGCCTGCTTACACATCTCTGTATTGTTAGCAATCCCTGGAGTACAGCCTCGTTTCTTAAAACATGGATACAGGACATGTAGAGAGTCCTGCAAGAGTTCTGAAATCAAATGCCTTTCACAAGATAATTGCCCAATTATTTCTTTGAATAGCTGATTACACATGATAAATGTGCATTGTTTTTGAAAACAGCAGTAGAACCAATAGGCTGAAGAATATTGCCTTAATGGTATTACTACACAACTGAAAGAGGCAGGGTCAGGTAACTCTGAGACATTCAATTTGTCAGAAACATGTTGGGATTATTCCTCATCACCATCTGAAGTAGCATTGCCCTCTTTGCTCTTTCTGACTCAGTTCTGCTTTCAATGCCCTTCTCATTGTTTTCAAAACTCAAAACAAGGAAGACATTACAGTATAAATTACTCCAAGTTTGTCCTCAGATAGTTATTTCTCTCTCTAAATAATATTTAACCACACAACCTAGCAAGTCTTTAAAACTCCATCCTTCTGCTGAGCTTTAAAAAGTAAAAGAAAAAAAAATGATGTGTCAGCTAACTTTTTTAGGCAGAGCCTCCGTGGGTTGGGATCAGGTTAGTTTACTGCCCAAAATCACTGTGAATATAGAACAAAAACGGCTAGTTCCACCCAGGACTAACAGAGTACCTTGTTGACCCCAAGATTACAGAGTGCTGCCTGAGAGCAAGCACTGACTAACCAACCAACCCAACATCCCAGCTGGGCTCCAACTGTCTTAGAGGCAAATAGCCCCTACCCTTCCCCAGCCAGCTGCTTTTATGGGGAAGTGGTGTCAGGTGGTGTGGAAAACAGCTCCAGCTAGCTCAACCTACCTGCACTGACTCAGCTCACCTGTGTTGTCTGATTAGGGAGGATAAATTTGGCTCATCCAACAGCAGGACACTCCTTGTCTTCTCTGGTGCTGCTTCCTGTGGAGAGCAAACCAGAAAATATTCTGTTCCCTGGGCCAGCTGCCTGGCAAAGGTGTCTGCTTTTCCCTGTGGCCCAAGGCTGATTATTAGGAGAGGGATCATCTACCACCACCTGAGCCACTGAGGCATGATGCTGACCTGGAAGAGCAGGGGGATGAGGAACCAGCAGCAAGCAGAGTTGTGGCTGGCTTCTCACCTGAGAACTGGGCAGCCTTTTTCCAGCATTCTGAGGAGACAGTGGAGCCCCTGCTGCCCTGGCTGAACTACATACTGTCTGGGAGAGAGTGGTGGAAGGCACAAGCTCTGCGGAGCATCATCTTCTTCGCTCTGTGCTGCTTTGGGCTGGATGAGTCATTGCTGGTCAACGGACTCCAGGAGTTGTTGCAGGAGCACACTGTCCCCTTTGTGCGCCTTCTCATCGCGGTCACTGTGGAGCGGTGCGGGGAGCAGATGCGTCGCTACATGGCCCAACTGGCCACTGAGGCTGCTGAGGAGTAGGACATCCTGCCGCCAGCCCTGGGCCTGCTCTCTCCCCTGGGGCGACTTCGACCTCCCCTCCCAGAGGAAACTCCTGCCCCCTCTTTTGTAGGGAAGGAGCCTATTCAGAACAGGGTTTTTAATGTCCTTTTCTGTGTCCAATTAATGCAGCATTAGGTATTTTCCTTAATCCATCTGTAAAACACTAAAACTTGAAATGCTGCCCATCCAAAGAGCTGAAGAGGAGACGTGCATGAATAATCGCTCTCTGGGCATTTTTCTCAGTTTACTGATCACATACATTTTAAAAATAATTTGACTGGTAAAATAAAACTCTCCTAAGGATAAGAAAATTAGAACTGTTTTGTTTTGGTTTTTGCTTCTGGCTTCTGAAGTTTCATATTTGCTCTGACTCTGAACAATTATCTCCCCTTTTTTTTGGGGGGGTGGGATGTCCCTCCCTATAGAGAGAACAGGAATTATAGAAATGTGCACATAAGAAAGATATACAATGGCCAATTAGAAGAAGCCTATCAAATGTTAATTCCCCACGGGAAGTAGGGAAATGTGTTCTAGTTTTGCAAATCTTTGAATTAATCAAATGCCTGAACTATGTTTAAGCATAAAGAAGAAAGAAAAAAGTAAGGAGATAATCAGAGGATCCCTACAGGCCTGCTAATTAATTATTTACTTGCTATATTTCAACTTTTTTTCATATGGCAGTCTAAAATATGCTTAGCAATACATGGAAAATTGGTCTTAACTGCTGCCTTCAGTGTACAGTACAGATCTTTGTGAAAAGGACTTGTTTTCCCTCAAAATGTGTTCATGATTTACTATGGGCTTGCTAAACACTGTGTCACTAAGAAGTGTGTTTCACAGCCTTTTCCTGAGTGATTCTAAACCTTTAGCATTTCTAAAGGTTAGCAAGTTGGTGAGGCTTCAAAGGAAAGAATAAGAAAAATAGTGAAGTCACAATTAAATTACCATTGCAAACAGTTCAGTCAGTCATGGCGAAGGAAGGTTTCAAAGCTGAACAGAAACCCAAGGGGGATTTGGTTATGAAGGTGACAGTGGCTTTTCGTCTTCCATGAAAAGGGCATGGTGCTTGCTTAAGGAGTTCACTTTTAGCCAAGAAAATAGTTGAAAATCCATTCTCACATGGAAAGAGCATGAGAAGGCACAAACAAACCAAAACCAAGGCACTTCATTACCTACTGTGTCTCCATCAGACTTTTTACATCCAAACCAAAAGGGATGTCATAGAAATTTACAAAACCTGAGAAATTCTATTTTAGGTGTGCCAGTCATTTAAGTGCAGATACTGATCTCCTGATTCCTGGTCTCCTTCTGTAAAACCAGTTTGAATACGTAATGGAATTGTCCCAAGTGTGTTAGAAATGACAAAGGTCCTAAAAACAGGACTCAAGGTAGACACGTTAGTGGAGCAGTAATTTATTATAGGTTCTTGCAAGAGCAGGTGACCCAACCAAGTAGGCACACCTTTGGTCAGTGCCCGCAGTCTTTTTATACCATGTCCCTGCCATACATCCAAACATATTCATCACCTGTCCCGCTTCGTATTAAAATGAGTTCCAAGAGGTGATTTCCTTAAAGTCCTCCCAACTGCATCTGCGCACTGTCTCATGGTAGTGGTCGTTGGGGGTCTCAGCGATGAAGGTTCGGAGTCTTCCTCAGGTTGAACTTTTCACCTCCTTCCTGTTTGATGAATTCAGGTTTTTTCCAAAATTTTACAGGCTCAACCTAGGTGTCTTCATGTCTGTCAGGGTCCTGCATTATCTTACCCCTTTTGCTTGTGCCCTTTAAAGTTAAATGTGAGTTTGCAGATGCTTGCCTTTATCTTTACTTTTCAGGCAACGGAGTTAGAGGGACATGGGCCTGGAATTGAAGGAAGTCAAAGCTCCATACAGGCTTCAGTTATGTGCATGTTAATTTTGTAGCCTCTGAAAAGGTTTGTTATCTTTACTAATGGGCGATTCCACTCCTGGTCAAAATGATTAGATTTATCCAGACCCCACATTGTTTTGCCTGTTTTTCCTTGATGTGGTAATTTGTGCCCCATTATCAATCAACATGGTCCAAGCCTGTTCCTTGGGCCTGACTTCCTTAAGTTCCAGCCCATGTCCTCAGTCACCATTTAACCCCTTATCTCATTGTCCAGGATCATCTGTATCTTTTAGCAGAGCTATGTACTCAAATTGAACCCTTATTTCAGAACAGTATTCCCCTTTATTTTATGTGCTATCCTAAATTCCCTACGAAGGATTTCTGATGAGGCAGCCTGAGACCTCTAAGTCAGTCAAAAATACAGTAACATTTTTCCGTTTGCAAAAGCAACATTTCTTACCACTTTCCACAAGTGACACGTCTGAACATCTGCATTTTTTTCCTGCAGTGCTGAAATAGCTGATCCCATCTTTGTGGCTGGCAGAAAAAGCGCGAGGTAACGCTCACGAGAGGCTTGAAGAGCAGCAAATCAACACACACCCCTACATAAATCTACCTAGTCTACAAACCAGCAGATCTGTGCCCATCTAAAAGGCATTCACAACTGACTCCTCCTTAGCTTCCAAAAATAATCACAAGGGATCAACTCATTGCACATGAACTTACTGACTGTCATCACCAAACCAAACACCTTGAAGTAACCTAAGCCTGGCTCTTGTGAAGCACTGACTACAAGAGACTCCCTGCTAAACAGCTGAACCAAATGTCAGTAAACAATGCCTCGCTGGTAAATTTGGCTAACACTTTCCACCACTTGGTAGTGTTTATATTCTTACTCGTTTAAAGGCCATTCTCTTCTGACAGGACAGTCTCTTTACATAGCCTGCTGTCCTTACTTTACTCCTCGTAAGACCAAATACGTTGCAAGACATGAGGATTATTATCTTGCAAAAATGGATCCCACCAGCAGGGTACATTCCTGATATGGCCACTGCATCAAACTGGTCTTGCCAACAAGTTCCATTCTTGGCTTGTGAACTTATGCACAAAATGAACATCAACACTGGAAAAAATTTTGGAAACTGCACGCCAGGATTGATGGAAACTTCAAGCCAACAAGTCAGTCAGATTTCTAGTCCTGAGAAGTTTGCATCCCTGGGGTTGATATCCATCCTCAAACTTGAAAGTTAACCATGGGTCTGGATCACAATGGCTCCATTAAGAATGACTGTAGATAGTCGCTATGTGGTTGCTAAGAAGGCAATTAGTTCAAGGAACACCTATAAACTAATTGTCCTGGAACACTGAGAACATCTAAAACACACACAGTTAGCCAGTGAAAACCAAAGTCCAAGCATCTGTGGGGGGTTGACCCTCACTGGAGGCCAGATGCCCACCAACACTACTCTAGCACTCCCTCTCCAGAGACAGACAGGGGAGAAAACACACAATGAAAGGCTCGCAGGTCAAGATAAGGACAGGGTGACATCATTCAGCAATTACTGTTACAGCTAAAAAAGACTCAACACAGAATAAAATGCAATGAAGTTATTACCCATTCAAAACAGAGTAGGATAATGAGAAATAAAACGAATCCTTAAAACATGTGTTCCCACCCCGCCCTCCTTCCCAGGCTCAACTTCACTCATTTCTCTCCCTCCTCCCCCACAATGGCAGTGGGGGGTGGGGAATGGGGGTTGGAGTCAGTTCATCACACAATGTCCTTGCCACTCCCTCCTCCTCAGGGGAAGGACGACTCACACTCTGCCCCTGCTGCAGCGTGGGGTCCCTGCCATGGGAGAAAGTCCTCCGTGAACTTCTCCAACCTGAGTCCTTCCCACGGGGCCTTCAGTTCTTCTCAAACTGCCCAAGCGTGGTCCCCTTCCGTGGGCTGCAGACCTTCAAGACCAGGCTGCTCCAGCACAAGTCCCCCGTGGGCTCACAATTCCCCCCAGCAAACCTACCCCAGCATGGGCTCGTCCCTCCACAGGCTGCAGGGCCTGCCAGGAGCTTGCTCCAGCATTGGCCTTCCAGTGGGTCACAGCTTGTTGCAGCTGTTTCCAGCTACTCTGACATGGGGTCCTCCACAGGCTGCAAACAGAATCTCTACTCCCCATGATCTTCCATGGGCTGCAGGGGGACAGCCTGCTTCACCATGGTCTTCTCTACAGGCTACAGGGGAATCTCTGCTCAGGAACGTGGAGCACCTCCTCCTCCTGAACTGAACTCAGTGTCAGAAAAGTTTCTTACAACTTCTTGCTTCTTTATCCTTTCTCCTTCTTAAAAATGTTATCCCAGAGGCACTACCACCCTTGCTGCTGGGATCAGCCTTGGCCAGCAGCAGGTCCATATTGGAGATGGACGGAATGGACTCTGGCAGACATAGAGGAAGATTCTAGAAGATTCTTTCCGATGCCACCCTGCAGTCCCACTGTCCACTACCAAACCCTTGCCATGCATACCCAAAACAGCATCCCTAACTGATCTGTCCTCATTATAATAATACCAAAAAAAGACACCCAAAGGTCAAGAAGACCCTTGCCCAACTGAAGACCCAGACATAACCATGAATCAGTAATTACAGATAAACAGTGGCTTTACATTGCTAGCAGGAACAAATAGATGGTGATGCTAAGCCAAATTATTTTATAGATTTGAAAATTAAATATATTCATTAACACTCCCTGCTCTTTTCAACTTCAAGGGAAACCCCATTAATAAATCCTTTAAGGGATTTTCTGCTCAGCAAAATAGGCATCTGGCTAGGAATGCTGATGTGCTGTGGAGGTGCTCAGAGAAAGCAAGTGTGATTTCTTTTCCTTCTGACGAGCATGTGATGCAGGTCCTCCTCCCCTGCGTGCTGATTAGGTGGTTGAACCTCAGAAGGAGGAGCCTAGATGGTGGCTTGTTGTGCTTTAGCACTGGCCAGCAAAGGCGGTCTATCACTCCCCTTTTCAGCTGGACAGGGGAGAAAATATATTTTGAGAGGCCTAGGAGTTAAGGAGAGGCAGAGATCATTCTGGAATCAGTGTCATGGGCAAAACAGGCTCAACACAGAATAAAGGAAAGAAAACTCTGGAGCTGGGCTTGTTCAGCCTGGAGAAGAGAAGGCTGCGGGGGGACCTCATTACAGCCTTCCAGTACCTGAAGGGAGCTTATAAGCAGGAAGGGATTCAACTTTTTAACAGGATAGCCAATGGCAGGACAAGGGGGAATGGATTAAAACTAAAGGAAGGAAGGTTTCGATTAGATATTAGGGGGAAGTTTTTTACAGAGAGAGTGGTGAGGTGCTGGAACAGGCTGGCCAGAGAAGTAGTGGATGCAGGTCCCTGGAAGTGTTCAAGGCCGGGTTGGATGGGGCCCTGGGCAACCTTTTGTAGATCCAGGCCTGAGGTTGGTGGCCCAGCCTTTGGCAGGGGGGTTGGAGCTCTGTGATCCTTGCGGTCCCTTCCAACCCAGACCATTCTATGATTTTTCGATATATGACACTGGACTGCACACCCAGTGACACCAGAGTCAGGTCAAGAGAAGTGCAGCCAGAACTTTTATGGGTGCAGTCATTAATCACAGAATGTCTGGTGCTGCTTTCCCAGTCATGCCTGACACACAGCCTGTTGCTAACAGAACAACAGAGCTTTTTGGAATGTGGAGTCTCCACCGGACACACCAGGACAGCCGTGCTGTGGGTGACACACATGCCAGCAAGGCCATGGCGTAAGCCCCACGCCCAGCTCCCAGCATTCCCCATGCCACGTGCCATGGCAGAGGCACTGCTGTCCCGATGATCCTAGGGCCTGTCCCCACTGACCGGCCCCTTCCACTGGACTCTCCGGGGCCGCTTGCAGCCTCCGTGGCATGGCTGGCAGTCCCTGGCCTTTGGCTCCCCCACGGCGCTCCAACAGCCTCCTCTTCTTCCCGTGGCTAAAGGGCACAGAAGAAAAGCCCTCAGCTCTGTGCCCAGGGCTAAGGACCCCTCAGCACCCCAAAGCCGGCCTCAGGTCAGTAGTGTTCAGAGGCACTGCCGAGGCCAGACCGCTGCTCTGTGCGGCGGCACCTGGGTCCTCGTGCCCCAGTCAAGCTGCAGCATGAAAAGTGCAGACGAGCCAGGGGGGAGAATGGCAGCAGGGCCCAATATGGGACACGCTTACCCTTCCCGTGCTCTCTCTGGGAGGCACGGCTCTGCCTGCCCCTCCGGTGCTCTCGGCCTCAATGAGCTTTGGCAGCTCTTCTCCTGCTGCTCCTTCAGCTTCTCAGCATAGGCCTTTCTCAGGAGGTGGGGAGGGCGAAAGGGATCTTCAGACACGTAGGGGCAGGAGGTCTGCAAAGGCAGAAGACACTTTCCTTAAGCACTGCCACCAAGAGCTGGGGCTGTTCCCCAGGCTTCAGCCAGGTGTATGACTTGCAGAGTCTTGGCTTATGTTTAAGGTGGTGCTGCTGTCCCCTCGCAGAGGTGTATGGGCATGAGACAGACCGCCCGTGCTGCAGCTTCTCGCATAGGGCAACATGCAGGGCAGCAGGCACACAGAAGACCCCCTGCCTGGCCACATGCCCACGGCTCTGCAGCTGTGCCCGCGGCAGCAGGCCCCCCCTGCTCACCTCGCAGGGAATGGGGAGGGGGAAATGCCCTTTTCCTGGGGGCTGTGAAGCACGTGCCGTACCTGGCCTCGCGCCACGTTCTGCCCCATTCTGTCGGTATTGTATCTGCGCCACACGTCGGCTTCAATCTCTGGGCGCTTGGATGCCATCAGCAGCCGGAGTTCTTTTTCTTCCCTCTCGGTGCGGCGCGAGCTCGTAACCTGGAGGCCGTGCACACAACACACATGCGGCGTTTACTCTCCTCGGGCTTGGGCAGGACAGGAGGGCTGGGGCACTGGGCACCTCTTGCTTCTGTCCCAACCCCCAGTGCTCAAAACGTGACACAAGGCTGGCAGATCCCTAGGGCATACCATTCGCGACGGCTGCGGAACACATGCAGGGAGATGCAACTGCGGCTCAGCTGGAGGCCTGGGCTGCTTCAGCTCCTCCTTGGACTTCTTGATCACAGGCAGGAATCTAGAGAGGCACAACATGCTGAGCTTTGGGGAGCTTAGACAGAGCCAGGTGCTCCGGCCCCACCGGGCTGTTGGGCAGGAGGGCCACATGTCCAGCCGGCCGACATCTGTGCGGCCTTTCGGCCTCAGCACATGGGGCACCCTGGCCATGGGACTTGGCTCTCTGGCACGTCAGCCAGGGCACCGTGCGCCTCCATGCCCCGGCGTCAGCGCTCCTCCAAAGGGCTCACCTGGCTTGGCCAACTTCTTGGTTAGCTTCCCTGGCTCTACTCTGCTGCAAGACTACAGAAACCCTCCGCTGAGCTAGGAACACTGGTTCCAGCACGCTCACTGCCGTTGGGAGGCAAAAGAAAAGCACAACAGCTTCTTTGGGACCCTGTGGTCCAGGCAGGAGCACCCACAGCCCCCCTGCCAGCACTCGCTGGGGCATTACCTCTGCGGGCTCCCTGGCCCCAAGGCGCTGGCTCTCTCATGGGCTTCACAGAAGTGGTAGTGGCCACTGATTTGTACGTGGTCACAGCTGTGATGCTGGAAACAAGAGGGCACCAGCTGAGCAGAAGGGAACCACCCTCCTTTGGGGCTGACTCCAACAGGCTTCTAGCAGGCATCTTTGGGAGCCACTGCTGCCAAGTTCCTGGGGGGATGCAGCTCCCTGTGGGACCTGAGGGGCCCCATAGTCTCCAACACCTCCTGCTTCCCTTGCCTTCTGTCGTGGTTTTACCCCAGCTGAGAGCCGAGATCCACGCAGCTGCCTTCTCGGGAAAAGGAAGGGGCAAGTAACCCCAAAACCAAGAAATAAGAGGCCCGTGGGTTGGGATAAGGATAGTTTACTACGATAACAGAAAGATACAATATAACAATGCTAACTGGACTTGAAAGCAAAAATATATGAAGCTGTTGATACACAATGCAGTTTCTCACCAAACCCACACAACTCAGGCCGTGCCACCCAGAGCCGTCCCGGAACCCAACCGCCCCCCAAGAACCGCGCGTCCCGCAGCCGCCCTCGGCCTTCCTTCCGACAGCCCCCAGATATCCTGGGCAGGACGTAATTGCTGTGGAATACTCTCTTTGGCCAGTTGGGTCACCTGTCCTGGCTTCGCCCCTCCTTTCTCATGAAGAGCTGAGAAAGTCCTTGACTGTCTGACAGCAACTAGAAACATCAGGGTGTTATCAGCACTACTCCCATTTTAACTCTCAAACACAGCATTCCATCCGCTGCTACAAATAAAGTTAACTGCATCCTGACCAAAACCAGGACACCTTCCTCCCAGGATGCTGATGGTCCAAACACAATTCCGCCTTGCGATCCCCACTGACCCTCCGGCCTGTCCCTTCCCTCAGGGGACATGCAGGCCCGACTGGATGCTTTGCCTGCACGCTCCAAGGCGCAGAGCTGTGAGCGGCAGCCCAGTGGGGAAGCTCTCCAAGCACCTGTGTCTCTCCCATCGCCGTTCAGCAGGCGCTGAGACTAGGCACCATCAGCGCCCAGCCCTCGTGCAGGGAACTGGGCCAGACAGCGTCCCCTTTCAGCTTCGGCCACCTCTCCAGAGCGGACCTGACGCACAGCAGAAGGCAAAGAGCAGCCCTGCCTCCTGCTGCGAGAGGGCAGCTGGAGCGGAGGGCGAGCTGGGGAGATGAGGCTGGCTCCCCAGGGAGGGGCAGGCTGCTGGGCTGCTGGACATACGCCCATGCTCAGTGCTCCCCAGCTGGCACCGGCCTTTGTTTGGCCCTCTCGTGCAGCTGTGGCCACCGAGCCAAAAAGACACATGCAAGGGCTGTGCAGGGCAAGCGCCTCTCTTCTTACCAGGAATTTTGCACGTTGCGCACTTGAGCTTGTAAAATTTCTTGAGAAACCTGCATGGCTGGAACACAGGTCTCTGCACCAGAAAAACCTTGTCCTCTCCCACTGCGCCATGTGCTTGCACGAGTGCAAATGTCCCAATTCCACAGCAAAACTCTTGAAGCTGGGAAAGAACACGCATTAATGTGGCAGGGCCTTTGTGCCATCAGAACTGGCCTGGAGACTTCCACCTCGGGTGCATTGTGAAGCAGCCTGAAGGTTTGGTTCACAGCACACAGCCCATCCTGTCCCCTAGGGCCACTGGCTATCTCCAAGGAGGACTGCAAAAGCACATGATGAATGGACTGCTGCAATGGCACCATGTGCCTTGACAATGTTTCCTCCCACAGACACTCAACTTTGTGGAAGACCCCTTGATATTACTACTGGTGCCCCAAACTGTTTAACCCTCTGGGGCCCCACTATCTTGCAGTACCAGGTGTACCTGGCATCTAACTGCAACAGTGGTGATGTTTGGAGACACTGAAAATAACGCAAGTCTCTGTACCTTTCTTTGACTCGGTGGTATTTTCTTGGTGTAACAATATAGAATCACAGAATCATAGGGGTTGGAAGGGACCTCAAGAGATCATCGGGTCCAAGCCCCCTGCCAAAGCAGCTCCCCAGCTCATATTGCACAGATAGGCGACCAGACGGTGCCGCGACGGAGAGAGACAGGACACAGCTTGATGCAAGCAAGAGTCGATTTCTTGTAAAGAATCATTCCTTTTTATATGCTCTGCAGACGGCTGCTTTCTTTCAAACATCGGGTGTTCGTGGGCTACATCTGATTGGTCAACGTTTTGCTGTCACAGCAGCATCTCTACCTTATCATGCTAATAGAACTTCTAAAACCTGGTCAGACATCAGCTATACCTTAGCAATAGAGGCCACTTTTTCCTGCAGCCTGTCCCAGCAGGGGGCTGGCAACCATGCTGCCACCTTGTTTAGTTTCCCCAAGGTTCATGGCCTAAAGACTCCGTCCCGTTATCTGTTAACCTGGCAGAGCCTGAGGCTTTGTTTCTCAAGCTGCATGCCACAAGACGGGTCTTGAATATCTCCAGAGAAGGAGACTCCACCACCTCCCTGGGCAGCCTGTCCCAGGGCTCTGTCACCCTCACTGGGAAAAAGTTCTTACGATTGTTGGTGCGGAACTTCCTGTGTTCCAATTTGCAGCCATTGCCCTTTGTCCTGTCTCCACAGACCACTGAAAGGAGTCTGGACATTTCCCCTCCCTTCCATACTTAAGATATTTATAAACATTAAGAAGGTCCCCCCTTAGTCTTCTTTTCTCCAGGCTGAACAGTCCCAGCTCACTCAGCCTTTCCTCATAGGGGAGATGCTCCAGGCCCTTAATCGTCTTTGTGTCCCTCCTGTGGACAATCTCCAGGAGATCCCTGTTTTATACCAGGGAGGCCAGAACTGGACACAACACTCCAGGTGGGGCCTGACCAGGGCAGAGTAGAGGGGGAGAATCACTTCCTTTCACCTGCTGGCCACACTCTTCTTGATGCATCCCAGGATCCCATTGCCTCTCAGCCACCAGGGGACACTGCTGGCTCATGGTCCACCTGTCATCCACTAGTCAGTTAGCTAAGTGAAGCAAAAAGAAACAGTGAAGCAGACATTAAACATGCTGCACTAAAGAGAGGTCAACAATTACAATGAAGTCCTACAAGAAATGCTTTTCCCCTGGACTTGCAGAGGGCAGATTTTGATGAGCTTTAGTTTTCCCTATAACTCCATCCCAAGTGTCTGTGCCTGTACGCAGGGATCACAACTCATGCAATTAGAAACAAAAGCTTGATGGGGATCTAAAGAAACAATTCATTGAAACTAGAGCAAGGCCAGGACAAAAAAGGAGAAGCATCTTACAGACAGTGGTGTGGCTAGGTTATCTTCATCTGGCTCGAGCAACAAACCATTGACAGATGGTAGGGCTGTTGCATGTGGCAGGACAGTCCAATGACATCTTTGATGTGGTTCCGCTGCATATTCCGATGGAACGGGAAACACAAAGCATGGTGCTTCCAAGGGGTTTAAAGGTTTGGTAACAAAACAACGATGTCATCTGCCACTCGAGAGATATTCTATTCCAGAGGTCCTCTCCAGGCACCTCACCCAGCCGCAACTTTGTGCTTTGATTTGTCCTCTTGCTTTTCACATTACTCAGCAGAGCAGGCATGGAATGAGCAGAATTACGTTGCTTTGATGCCCATGTTGCTCTCTGTGCGCTTCGCTTCAAACCACATGAACTCCTTACAAGCACAGAAAACCTGTGTGTAGCCCCTAAGGTAACACAGGTGTTATCTCAGTTTTTAAACTCATTTAATACAGGTATTAACGACTCACCTTAAAGAACGGCCTGTGTGAAGTTCATTCTGGACTGTTGTTGTTCTCAGTGGTTTTAAGGCCTTTTAAGTTTTCTTTCCTTTATTCTGTGTTGAGTCTGTTTTGCCTGTGACGCTGATTGCGGAATGATCTCTCCCTGTCCTTACCATCTCAACTGCTAAGCCTCGCAATACACATTTTCTCCCTTGGCCATCTGAAAAGGGGAGTGATAGAGCAACTTTGGCAGGTGTCTGGCCTCCAGCCAGGGCCAAACAACCATGGACATGAACATGCACAATAAAGATGAAATAACATAAAAAAAGATAAAAGAGGTGTTTAAGTACAATGCTTAGACCTCACGTGAGCAGGGCTGGGTCAGGGAGGTGGAATCCATGGCAGGTCACTCTGCAAAGCAAAGGAGCTATAAGGAAAGCTGCCAGGACTGAGCAATGTCATTTAGTAATACAATACAATAGTTGTAGCAGTAATAGAAAACTTAATCATTACTCAGGTTTTCTTTCTGCTAATTATTCATTTCGAATGGCATGAGTAATTTCTGCTACTGATGAAAACATGTTCCAGCTTGAACAACACAGTTCTGCCTACAGAGCAAGCTGGAAGATCGTGGTCAGGAGCAGGCACGCTGACTGTCCCAGTCATATCCTCAGGTTCTGCTACATTAAGTTAAAAACAGAACTTCTGCGATATTGCAGCTCTGCTTGTTTTATTACAGAAAATACTATATAATTGCAGTGTAACTTTCCAGGAAAAGCCCTGTTAATTTAGAGGTTTGATCTGATTTCAAAAATTCGTCGGCCCACTTCTGTCCCATGCCATTTTGACATGGATTTGGTGCCTTTAGCTCTGTAGCTATCTTAAAAAGATGGATGTGAGCTTTAGACTTGTTCCATGCAAATAAAAGTGAAGATCAAAGTCACTCTCTGACTATTCAAAAATATTGCAACTCTGTGGACCATGTACTACATAAATGAAAATAATTGCTTCACAGAGTGTTACTTGAATTTTTCAAGGCTGTCTAACAACAGGCGTTGTTTATAGCTAAAACATCCAGCCTCTGACTAATTCTTCTTCACATGTTCTCAATCACTCTCAATTAGGAACATCAATTCTAACACAAAGTTAATTAATAATTGGTTTGTATCAAAAATGCAGGAATGCATGTATTTATGGCCACACACACACGCAAACACACCCCACTCCACCCCCCAACCCTGTGTATAAGACTGCTCTGAGGTACTTAGAAAGAAACTACTCCTGCCCACAATGTTTCAGCTCATCACCTCAAACCTGTTTGAGACACTGGGCACTGGAGTTTACTACTGCTTGGTACTCTCGTGGATCTGATGTGCCAGGCCATGGGATCCACACAGTCCAATAGATCCAGTTATCCTTTTCCTCCACCTGGCTGGAAGCAGGGCCCCCCTAATCTTGCTCATTGTATTTGCTGTTGACTTTTTGCAAGGAGGACTTAGAGGTCCCTTCAAGAGGGTCACAGGTACAATGACAATTACACAGTCTAGTGGGCTGTCTACGGGAAACTGCTGCAGCATTTTTCTTGAAGGAAACCTTTCAAACTTTGTTTCCTCACAGTTATTCACTCTGGCTTGGAGGGCTGAGGTGGGTTTCCCGTCCCAACTCCTCATGTCTTCACCATGGTCGTGCAGGTAGAACCAAAGGATGACTGGTGGGGTGTAGTTTTTATTAGCTCTTTCTGAAGCAGAGGAACACCTGCTTCTGATGGCTGAAATCCTAGTCTGTACAGGTCGGCAGTAGGACACATCCTCTTTGAGGTGCGGGACCTCTTGGGATAACGTCACCACTGTTGAGACAAGGGAGGAAGAGAGGCTTTCTTCAAACAGACAGAGTCGGCCAGCCACCTCACCCACTGTTGTTACACTCACACCCAGGGCTAACACACTCCAACTGTCCTAGAAGCAAACAGCCCCAACCCTTCCCCAGCCAGCTACTTTCATGGGGAAATGGTGTCAGGTGGTGTGGAAAACAGCTCTGGCTCACTCAGTCTACCTGCACTGACTCAGCTCACCTGTGTTGGCTGATTAGGGAGGATAAATTTGGCTCATCCAGCAGCAGGATGCTCCTTGTCTCCACAGGTTCTGCCTGGCCTACATCCTGTGGAGGGCAAAACAGACAACATTGTGTGCCCTGTGCCAGCAACTTGCTAACAGCATCTGCTTCTCCCTGCAGTCCGAGGCCAACTGTTTGGAGATGGATCTTCCATCAATATCAGATCGACAGGAGGAAGGTTATGCCCTGGAAGAGCAGGGGGCTGAGGAAATACCAGAAGGTAGAGTCATGACTGGCTTCCCACCTGAAGCCTGGGCAGGCTTTTTCCATTGGACTGAGGAGGCTCTGGAGCCAAAGTTGGACCTGGGCCAGCAGGTGAGTTCTGGTAATAGCAGTGGGTGGTATTATGAATAATCAGTCTTGTTTCTAGCTAGCAGCTTCATTGTTAGGCAAAATAAATGATTTTGCTCTGAAACTTAATACTGTTGCTGCACTTTCTTCATATTTCTTTCTCTCTATATGTATATTTCACATTGATTGAATTTTACTTGATTCCTCCACATGGTAAAAATTTACAATGGTATGAAAGTTATGAGAGAACACTTTTACTTAAAGGGAAAGTCCAAATGATAAATGAATTAATTGACAAGCTGATGAAAATAAGTCTTCTGGTCATCTGAAAAATGATATGCTATAAATGCCACTGTAGTGGCATTTTTCTTGGGAAACAAGGCTTCCCTGAGGAGCATATCAAGATCGATAGACCAGATGAAGTGCATCTACACCAATGCACGCAGCATGGGCAATAAACAGGAGCAATTAGAAGCCCTTGTTACTAAGGGAGACTGTGATGTAATTGCCATCACTGAAACATGGTGGGACAATTCACATGACAGGCATGCTGCAATTGCTGGTTATAAACTATACAGGTGTGACAAGCTGAATAGGAGAGGATGTATCTCACAGAATGTTTTGACTGCCTGGAGCTGGAGTATGATGATGAAAGGGTTGAGTGCCTCTGGGTAAAGATCAAAGGAAAATGAAAACAAGGAGATATAGAATCATAGGGGTTGGAAGGAACCTCGAGAGATCATCGGGTCCAACCCCCCTGCCAAAAAAATATAAAAGCAGAGTGATGGGAGTCTACAATAGACCACCTGATCAGGAGGTGGAAGCTGATGAGTTGATTTTTAAACAAGTGGGAGAAGTCTCATGATCACTAGCCCTCATCCTTATTGGGGACTTCAATTTACCAGATGTCTCCTGGATGTACAGCAGGGAGGAAGCAGTCTAGCAGATTCCTGGAGTGTTTGGAAGACAACTTCCTGACCCAGATGGTGAATGAACCCACCAGGGAAGGTGCCCTGCTGGACTTGTTGTTTGTTAACACAGAAGGCCTAGTGGGGGATGTGAAGGTTGGAGGATGCCTGGGGCATAGTGACCATGAGCTGATAGAATTCTTAGTACTGGGAGAAGTAAGAAAGGGAAGCACCAGAACAAGCACCTTAGACTTCCATAGGGCTGACTTTGGTCTGTTCAGGAAGCTGCTCAGTAAGATTCCATGGGAGGCAGCCCTTGAGGGCAGAGGAGCCCAAGAGGGTTGGCTGCTCCTCAAGAAGGAAATCTTGGCAGCACAAGAACAGGCTGTCCCAGTCTGTCAGAAGAGGAGTTGGCAAGGAAGGAAGCCAGCTTGGCTGAGTAGGGAGATCCAGGAAGACCTTCGGGAAAAGAGGGAAAAAGATGAGCTTTGGAAGAAGGGGCAAGTGTCTTGGGCCGACTATGGGAATTCAGTGAGATCATGTAGGGAGAAAGTCAGAAGGGCTAAAGCTGAACTGGAACTCAAACTGGCCAGTTCTGTAAAAGATACTAAAAAGTCCTTCTACAGGTACATTAACAGTAAAAGGAGGGTCAAGGAGAATCTCCAGACCTTGTTGGATACTGAGGGAACATTAGTGACAAGGGATAAGGACAAGGCTGAGGTCCTTAATTCCTTCTTTACCTCAGTCTATAGTAGTAGATGTGGTTATTCCCTGAGTACTCATCCTCAGGATCTGGTTGACAGAGAGGGGAAGAATAGCATAATTCCCATGGGTAAGGAGGAAATGATTAGCGAACTACTTGGCCAGTTAGACACTAACAAGTCAATGGGACCTGATGGGATTCACCCGAGGGTGCTGAGAGAGCTGTCAGATGTGCTTGCCAACCCCCTTTCCATCATCTACCAGCAATCCTGGCAGACTGGGGAAGATCCACTCGACTGGAGGCTGGCAGAAGTGACACCCATATATAAGAACAGCCAGAAGGAGGGTCCGGGGAACTACAGGCCTGTCAGTCTGACCTCAGTCCCAGGAAAGATCATGGAGAGGCTCATCTTGGGAGCTATCACGCAGCACATGCGTGAAGACCAGGGGATCAGGCCTAGTCAACATGGGTTTACAAGAGGTAGATCCTGTCAAACTAACCTGATCACCTTCTATCACAAAGTGACCCGGTTTTGGACAAGGGGAAGGCTGTGGATGTGTCTACTTGGACTTCAGTAAAGCCTTTGATACAGTTTCTCACAGCATTCTGACTGAGAAACTGGCTGCCACTGGCCTGGACAGGTGGACCCTCAGCTGGGTTAAAAACTGGCTGGATGGCCGGGCCTAAAGTGTGGTGCTGAATGGAACCAAATCCAGCTGGATGCTGGTCACGAGTGGCGTCCCCCAGGGCTCAGTCATGGGTGCAGTCTTGTTCAACATCTTTATCAATGACCTGGATGAAGGGATTGAATGCTCCCTCAGGAAGTTTGCAGATGACACTAAACCTGCAGGAAGTGTTGATCTGCCTGAGGGTAGGGAGGCTCTTCAGAGGGATCTGAACAGACTGGACCCATGGACTGAGACCAATGGGATGAAGTTTAACAAGGCCAAGTGTAGAGTGCTGCACATGGGACATAACAACCCCATGCAGCACTACAGGCTTGGGGGAGGTTGGCTGGAGAGCTGTCAGGAAGAGAAGGCCCTGGGGGTGTTGGTTGACTGCAGGCTGAATATGAGCCAGCAGTGTGCCCAGGCAGCCAGGAAGGCCAATGGCGTCCTGACTTGTATCAAAAGCAGTGTGGCCAGTAGGTCTAAGGAGGTAATTGTGCCCCTGTACTCGGCATTGGTGAGGCCACACCTCGAGTACTGTGTGCAGTTCTGGTCTCCCCACCATAAGAAGGACATTTCATTCAGAAAGCGGGTATCAGAGCTTGCAGTCCTTCTCTGTTTCCAATGCAAGTTTAGCCTCTTGTCCTGCAATCCCATAGGAGCTTCCATGCTCTTGTGAACACAGGAAAAGACATACATGCTTCATAACCCCTTTCAATGGACATCAACAGCAACAGGGAAGCCAGTGATCACTGCTGCTTTTAGATAATTACTGGTTTTTCAAGTCTCAGAAAAGGCTTCTCCAACTTTCCTGCAGACTTCCCTGAGGACCATGCAAATCTCTTGGTAGCTTTGTACTTATGGAACAAACTGTCATTCATTGTTTTGAGTTCCTGTGCCCCAAGTCTCTGTTAAACCTACTACAAACGGAAAGCTCTCGTCCAAGCTGAAGACGGGCCAACCTGCCCATCATCTGCTCCTGCTGGCTGCTGTCACTGAGCTCCACCTCCCACCTCACCAAGTATACTGTTCTTCCAAGTGCCCCAGACAGGTCTTTACTGCAGGGAGCTTTCCGTTCCAAAGGTACATCTATTTTTTATGAAGAGTACACACAACATTCAGAACCTGTGTCAAATCTCTTTTAGCTTGTTGGAAATCAGTGTGCCCCCTGTTACCAGCTCCTAATTAGAACAGGGACACCCTGGCCCCATGCAAAAGTGGTGATGCGGTTTCAGGCATTAAAGATGTATGAAAGGAATGCATGCAAGTTGGTGTAGAAATTAATTATGTTGTAGTCATGAATCTCTTTCATTTTCTGACCATGAGTTGCTAACACAGAACATTTCTCCTTCTGGGGTCTTCTCTCATACTGGACAGCATACGTCCTACCCTTGTATACAACTTGCAGAGAAGAGCAAGTATAAAAACACAGGAAAGTCAATTTCCTCAAAATTGCAATGAAATTAATATAACCTTTTGAAGTAATTCCAGTAGACTTTCCAAGATACAGCTGACATGGACACGGCTACCCCAAGGATTTCAAAACGGCCTGACCGACTTTGGCACCGAACTCTTCAACTTTTGGAGACTTAATGGGCACAAGGTATCCAAGAAGAAAGCTCAAATAGCAAGCCAAACTGTAATGTGCTTGGGTTGGGAGATTTCACAAGGGCAACAAAGGCTGGGGGAGAGACCGAAAAAAGAGGCAATTTCTGGTATTCCAGAGCCTCGGGCTGCATAATGAACCGAGAGCCTTTCTGGGAAGGGCGGGATGTTGTCGGCTCTGGATCACGCATTATGGTCTAACAGACAAACCATTATATGCAGCCCAGAAGCCTATCCCTTTGATATGTAACACACACCAACAAAAGGCTTTGTGGAAACTTAAACTAAAGGCAAGGTCTGGAGGAGCATCGGGGAACTCGAGCCACGCGAAGCACCGTACCTGACACATTCTCCAGAGCCCCTAAACCCGTCTGCAGACTCTCAGCAGCAGCAGCAGGACTCGCTGTTCCGGTCAATGCATTTTCTGCACGGTCACCGACTTGACTCGAATCTTTTCAACGTCCACAAAGTCTGGTGTGGGAACAAGCACGCCCGGCTCCTGAGCATTCCTCTGCCGCACCAGCTGCAGGTTTTCCTGTAGCTCTTTCCAAGAGGCGTCTGCGGCGTGAAACTCTTTCACCGTCGCTTCAGTGGGGCTCTTCAACGGCTTCAGAACACGCTTGCGCACGGCCTTCTCCAGGACAGCATCTGCAAGGGCAAAGCACAAGTCCAGCTCAGCTCCTCCTCTCCAGCAGAGCCAAGGCCAACGTAACCATTCCCAACAGAGACACCAGAGTGCAAGACCTACATGCTTGGGCCCGTCGGTTACATTAGCTGAGGTTGCAGATGTTTGCTGACAAGGCAACACAAGGCAGAGCAGAACCTGTGCTCCATTTCCACCGATGGCAAAAAATTTAAAAACCCCTGTGAGCCACAGAACCTCCAAAAACCCAATTAAAAACAAAAACCCCACCACCCCAAAAACCAAAAGAAGACCAAACCAAAATAACCACCAAACCAAAGAAAGCCAAACAACCCGCTGTTGTGGTTTTACCCCAGCTGAGAGCCGAGATCCACGCAGCTGCCTGCTCTTTAAAAGAAAATGGGGGGGGGGGGGTGGGGAGGATAAAGGAGGGGGAAAATAACAAGCCAAAACCAAGAAACCAAAAACCCCTGGGTTGCTATAAGGATAGTTTAATAGAACAGCCAAAAAATAAAATATAACAATGCTAACAGGACTTTAGAGCAAAAAATAGATGAAGCTGGTGATACACGATGCAGTTTCTCACCGAACCCACAACTCAGGCTGTGCCACCCAGAGCCGTCCTGGAACCCGACCGTCCCCCCAAAACCCGTGCGTCCTGGAGCTGCCCCTGCTCCTCCTCCCATCAGCCCCCCTTTATAATGACCATGATGTAATTGGCATGGAATACTCTCTTTGGCCAGTTTGTGTCACCTGTCCTGGCTTCGTCCCCTGCTTTCTCATGAATAGAGAAACATGAAGAACTGAAGAAGTCCCTGACTGCTTGACCACAACTCAAACACCCTGATGTTTATCAGCCCTGCTTTAATTTTCACACTCAAACACAGAATTCCATCTGCTGCTACAAAAGAAGTTAACTCCATCCTGACCCAAACCAGGACACCCGGAAACCCCAGACACCACAAAACCCCAAAATAACCACTGAACACCACAACAGAAGCCCTAAGCCCTCCTCTGCCAAAACAACCCCACGAGACAGAAAACCCACAAGCCGCAACTCCAGAGAGACACAAACCCCACAGACACCCCCAAAACCTGCCAGCCCCAACCAACTTCCCCTATCCAGCTAAAACAACCCCACAAGCCCGCACCGACCCCACCAACCCCAGCCCCAACGCAAAGCCCCACAGAACCCCCGCACCCCCAAAGCCCAGCGAAAACCACGAGCCTGAGAAGAACAACCCCGCTCCGCCTCCTTCCCCCCACCCCGACCCCGCCGAGCACCAAAGCCAAACAGCTGCCGAGCGCTGCCCCGGCGCCAGGCCCGACCCCGCCGCCCGGACAGGCTCAGGATGACCGGGCAGCGTCCAGGAGCGCCCGGCCCCGCCCCGCCCCGCCGGCCCCTTCCATGCCTCGCGTCTCCCGTGCCGGCTGCTCGGGGAAGGGGAGCTCTGGCCTGGCCCCACCCCCGAGCCCCCGCCGCCACCCCCTCCGCGCACTGCCCGCGAACCGCGGAGCCACACCCCCCCCCCCCCCCCGGCCCAGCCACCCCGCCGGAAGCCGCGGAGAAACGTCCCGGCACGGACCGGCGCCGGGAGAACGCCGGCCGCGGCTGCGGGGGGCGGGCGGAACGCGCGGCGCCTCGCCGCCCGCGGGCCCCGCACCGACCCGCCGACCGCCCGGCCCCGGCCGACCCCGCGCGGGGCGGCGGCAGCGGCGCCTCAGCGGGAGGGAGCGCGGAGCGGGCGGCGCCGCGCGGCGAGAACCCAGGCGAGCTTGGCGCGCTCCGCGGCGGACGCCGGGACCCGGGCGAGCCTTACTGCGCCTGCGCACGGCGCACTTCCCGGCATGCCGCGGGGCTCCGCCTCGCCCCAGCAAGCATGGGCGGGGTCCTCCGTGCCGCTCCAGCGCGCTCTACTGCGCATGCTCCTCGGCGCTACCACGGCGCGGCCGCCCGGTAATGGCGGCGGCCCTGTTTCGAGCGCTCTGCCGCCCGGCCGCAGTCCCGCGCCGCAGTCCGCACGCACCGGGTTTTGCGCGCAGCCACGCGGGAACGCGGCGAGTGCGAACGGAGGCAGAAGGCAGCGGCTTTCGGGCGCTGCGCCACCCGGGCGCAGTACCGCTGCGTGTCCGCAAGGCGGCAGCACCGAGCGCACGACTGCGCATGCGCCGGTTCGTGCCCGCAGCTGCGGTGTGTCCCACCCCCCCCATTGCACCACATCGCTCCAGAGCGCATGCGCAGGGTCCTCCGGGCAGCTTCACTGCGCCTTACTTCACTGCGCATGCTCCGCCGCCCGCCGCCGCTACCGCGTCATTGTCGCTAGGCAACGGCCGGCCGCGCTCCGTACGCAGCGAGTCCCGCGCGGCAGCAAAGGCGGCGCGGACCCGGCCAGGCCGTTTCTCTCCGCAGCTGCGCTGGGCACTCAGGCGAGAGCCGCGCTGCTCACGCACCCCGGCTTTTCACCTGTCGCCCAGCAGCCACACGCTTGCCAGCTTCTCCTAACGCTGGCAGGGGACAGGGACAGGGCACGTCACCCAAACTAAGCAGAGGGCGACGCCACACCGATGACATCGTGTCAGCTGTCCTGGTTTCGGTCAGGATGGAGTTACCTTAATGTACAGCAGCGGCTGGAATGCTGTGTTTGGGAGTTAAAATGAAAGCAGTGCTGGTAACACCCTGATGGTTTTAGTTGCTGTCAGACAGTCAAGGACCTTCTCAGCTCTTCGTATTTCTCTATTCATGAGAAAGGAGGGGCGAAGCCAGGACAGGTGACCCAACTGCCCAAAGAGAGTATTCCACGCCAATTACGTCCTGCTCAGTACAAAGGGGGGCTGATGGGAGGAGGAGCAGGGGCGGCTCCAGGACACGCAGTTTTCGGGGGACAGTCGGGTTCTGGGACGGCTCTGGGTGGCACAGCCTGAGCTGTGGGTTCGGTGAGAAACTGCATTGTGTATCAACAGCTTCATCTATTTTTTGCTCTAAAGTCCTGTTAGCATTGATATATTGTATCTTTCTGTTATCTTAGTAAACTATCCTTATCCCAACCCATGGGCCTTTCAGTTTCTTGGTTTTGGGGATATTTGCCCCTTCCTTTTCCCTTCCCTTACCTCTCACCCCCCCTTCCCTTTTCCCTTTTCCCTGCTCTTTTTCTTTAAGGAGCAGGCAGCTGCGTGGATCTCGGCTCTCAGCCGGGGTAAAACCACGACATCAGCATAAAGGGAGGCTTGGGGCTGGGGGGGAGCTGTGGGGCTGGAGCGCACGGCTCCAGGACGTGCGGTCTGGGGACAGTCTGGCTTTGGGGCAGCTCGGAGCTGTACAGCCTGAGCCCTGCACTTCAGGGAGAAACTGCACCGCGCATCACCAGCTTCAAGCTATTTTGCTGCATGGTCCTGGTTTTGTGAATTCTCTCTCTGTTACTTCCGCAAAACTCTCCTCAGCCCTGCACACTGGACCTGCGCCTTTGGTTTTCTTTTCCCTCCCCTTTCCAACCTCCTCCCCCTTGCAGAGAGAGAGCACCCGTGCGTGGTGCACTCAGCTTGTGGCTGGGGAGAAACGACGACGACGACGAGGGCACTTTTCAAACTCATTCCTCACACTGCCTGACTCTCAAGTGCCTGACCGCATCCCCCAAAGCCTCCGAAATCGCTTCTGTGCCAGGCTTGCTCCCGCTTCCCGGGAAAGTTATTGCTCCAGCCCAGTTTGCCACAAGAGTTTCCACCTGGATCCGACTTGCATTGAAGCCCCTGGAAAAAGCAAGAAAAGGGACTCTAGGCTCAGCTCTGAGAGACGCGGCCACTACGGAAAAAGCCAGCTCTTTTGACCTCAGTGGAGAGGCAGGCTAGACATGACACCACCCCAGTACAGAGCTGCTATAGCGGGGAGAGGGAGGAATTAAAAACTGCCAACAGGGAACCAGACAGAGACAGATGAGGAAAAGAAACAAGCTAACTACAATACCCAAAGAATCCCCACAAACTAGAACCGCCCCCCAAAGCCCCAAAACCAAAGAAGCCACAAAACACCCCCAAAGCTCAGACCCCCACAAGAAAACCCACCGACACACTAAATGCCACAGAACCCCATAACCCTCCCCCAAACCCACAGAACCCCGAAGCCTTCAAAAAGCAGAGAACCAAACTCCTCCTCACAACCCAAGTTTCAAAAAAAACCCCAAACAAAACTGACCAAAAAACCCCATGCTAACCCCACAAATCCCAGACCCCATTAACACAACCCACCCAACCTCTAAGCTGAGAAAAACCAGGAAACAAAAATAATAAAATCAGCCTTACCAACCCTCTTTGCTCATTTTCTGAAAGGAGCCTGAACTAGCAAGACTGACAGCACATTTTAATCCTGAACTGGGCACTCTCCCGTCCTTCTCTTCCCACTTCCTCTTCCAACCCACCAGGTTCTGTTGAGACCAACAGGCACAGACACCAACCCAGACCGGGATGCGTCCGGTTCAGATAAAGGCACCGGAATCCCCAGCCCCGGGGTTACGTGCCGCCTTCTCCCGGGGAACACGAGCTCCCGAGCTCTTGCCCGTGGTGGGGAAAGAAGGGAAACCTCAGAGAAGTTCAGTGCAAGGCTCTAAAGCCAGCCAGAGATCCATTCCTGCATCTTCAATGTTAAAATCACACACAGAATTATAGAATTCTTTAGCATTAAAAAAAAAAAAAAAATCTCCAAAACTGACCCTGACGCTTTACCTGCAACTGCCATAACATTTCTCTGATAGAGGAGAGATCCCTAGATAGACCAATAAAAACCCCTGGTGATTTAGTTCAACCGATGCCTTGCTCAGCCTTCGTTTTCAGATGTCAGGTATCCTCCATCAGTCGCTGGCAGGTGTCAGCAAGAAGAAGAAACGGGCTGCATTCTTCTGGCTCACCCATCTTGAGCTTTTCAGCGCAGAGCTGCCGGACACCTTCGGCAGCGTAGCTCGGTCTCACCACTCAGGTCTTCCCTCTGCATCCACAGTCAATTTCCTGGAGCGCAATGCGAAGAAGGTAGCGTTACAGTCACCCTCATGAAACTGGATGTGGAATATAATTGGGCACCGCTCAGGACTTAAGCTCAGCCACCCCCAGCTGCCCAGTATTATTACCTGAGGTTGGGCTGGAATGCAAGGGGCTTTAACTGCTGCCAAATGTTGTAATCCATGAGTGCAAAAGGCGAGTAATCGCAACCGCTCACAATGGCACTGAAGTTTCCCTGTTTCTTTGAAGGAAACAAAGGTCCGACAGCGAGGGTCTCCCCCTTTAAGCTGCCTTTTGGCACACTGGAAGGAACTGGAAGATAATTTTCGTAAAAATCAGCTCACTGAATATTGTCATCATAAGTGGCCAGTGTACAAATGAAACAGAAAAAGTGACCTTTGAACGGAACCCCGAACCGTAACGCTGTTCTGCAGTTAATACTGTTATGGAAAAGGAAAGGCAAATGGGACGAGGTCCCGTACGGGGATTTGCTCTGTTACTCAAGAGAAAAATCAGAGTGGAAAAAGAATGCAAATCCATCAACCGAGAAATGTCTCTTACCATCAAAGACAAAAAGGTTCAAGGACGTTGCTCTGCATGTACCTCTACCAAAACGTGCTCTGAACATTTGGCATTGATAGGAATTGACAGAATTAGATATTGCTACCACTGCCCCGGTAATTCCTGCTGTACCTTCCTCTGAGCATGGAAGAGTTACAATAATCTAAAAAGAGAAAAAAAAAAAACAGAGAAAAGAAACGGGTTCCATTTCTGGGGGATACAGGAGCAGCGTTCTCAGTGTGGAAGAAATAAAAGGGAAATGTGGTATTCCAGAGCCTCGGGCTGTACATGAACCAAGAGCCTTTCTGGCAGGAGTTAACCCCCCTTGCGTTCCAGCCCAACCCCAGGTAATAATACTGGGCAGCTGGGGGTGGCTTTAGTTTTCCCTATACCTCCATCCCAAGTGTCTGCTCTTGTACGCAGGGATCACAACTCATGCAATTAGAAACAAAAGCTTGATGGGGATCTAAAGAAACAATTCATTGAAACTAGAGGAAGGTTAAGACAAAAAAGGAGAAGCATCTTACAGACAGTGGTGTGGCTAGGTTATCTTCATCTGGCTCGAGCAACAAACCATTGACAGATGGTAGGGCTGTTGCATGTGGCAGGACAGGCCATGGCATCTTTGATGTGGTTCCGCTGCATTTTCTGATGGAACAGGAAACGCAAAGCATGGTGCTTCCAAGGGGTTTAAAGGTTTGGTAACAAAACAACGATGTCATCTGCCATCGTTGAGGAAGCATGGCAGGGGAAGGTAGCCCAGGCTGTGGGGCTCCCATGGGCTCAAGGACAGCATTGATCTATGTCCTGGTTTTGGTCAGGATGGAGTTAATTTCATTTGTAACAGTGGATGAATGCTGTGTTTGAGAGTAAAGATGGGAGTAGTGCTGATAACACCCTGATGTTTCTAGTTGCTGTCAGACAGTCAAGGACTTTCTCAGCTCTTCATGAGAAAGGAGGGGCGAAGCCAGGACAGGTGACCCAACTGACCAAAGAGAGTATTCCACGCCAGTTACGTCCTGCCCAGGATATCGGGGGCTGACGGGAGGAAGGCCGAGGGCGGCTCCGGGACGCGCGGTTCTTGGGGGACGGTCGGGTTCTGGGACGGCTCTGGGTGGCACGGCCTGAGTTGTGTGGTTCAGTGAGAAACTGCATTGTGTATCAACAGCTTCATATATTTTGCTTTGAAGTCCTGTTAGCATTGTTACATTGTATCTTTCTGTTATCTTAGTAAACTATCCTTATCCCAACCCACGGGCCTCTTAATTTCTTGATCTTGGGGTTATTTGCCCATTTCTCTTTCTTTTCCCTTCCCTTACTTCTCCCCCCCTCCCCCTTCCCTTTAACCTGCTCTTTTCCTTTAAGGAGCAGGCAGCTGCGTGGATCTTGGCCCTCAGCCGGGGTGAAACCACGACAAGGACCCAAGGCAATACAACCTCTTCTTTGCTGGCAGCACGCGGCGGAAGCGTCAGGAGAGTTTATAATGTCTCAGGCACGTAGGGGAGATGAATTATTTGCAAGAACAAATACTGGTTCAGCACTAGTGTCCAAGCGATTTGGGCACAGCTTATGAGGTATGCACTGGTGAGTACTAGAGGTTTACAAGCCATTGCAAAGCTATTGGTGTACATCAGCTTCATGGGAAAGTGCACTTTTTCTTGCCTGACTCTATTCTATATTCTATAGAATATTCTGTATTCTATACAGAACTGAGTGCTGTACCTTTTGCACAACTCTTCTGACTGTCCCAAGACAAGTACTATAACTAACGTCAACTATGGTCCATGTTACCCTTACTAAGAAACTGATAGTCAGGTGAGACTTTGTGCTGCTTTTGAGATTTCAGCTTCGTGACTCTGATTCTCCTGAAATAAATGGGATAATAAATGAACCCAGGACAGAATTACCTTTCAGGAAGTGTGGGTTTCTTGTGACATGCCTCGTGAGCTGGAAAGCAGCAGCTTCTAAAGCTGGCGTGCGTGGACAGAGGTCAGACAGGCAATGATTTTCAGCTGACAACCACCCGACGTAAAAGCACATTATACCAAAGAATACTTTGCAACTTTATCTCCTGCCGGATTTTTCCCAATCACTTCTCATGCACTGAATCACAAAAAGAACCTGGGATGGGATTCACATGCCTCACAAAGAGGCCCCATTTGCACAAAGGCCAGGATGTGGGAGAAGAACGCATCCAGACATGCTCCTGTGGCGTCTTTTCTTTCCTGCATCTAAGTTATCTTCTCCACTGTAACTTTTTCCCTCTACCAGCAAGTGCAACAGCGTGGCATGCTTTGTCCAGTCTAGCAGTCAAGAGGACCAGCAATGTTCTCCAGAAGTTTCTACTTCTCCAAAACCAGTTGCAGGTTGGGAGCAAGACGTGTAACATGTAGCATGTTAGAAGAAGCTACAAGGCATACTTGCTGCCTATACATTCTGTCTCTATTTAAAGAGCTTTCAAGTGAATACTGAGGACTACAAAAGAGAGGGGCACTTAGAGATGTGTGGCTAGCCATGACTGGCACAGGTAAATCCCAAATTCTCAGAATCATAGAATGTACAAGGTTGGAAGGGACCTTTAGAGGTCATCTAGACCAACCCCCCTGCAGCGAGCAGGGACATCTTCACTAGATCAGGTCACTCAGAGCCCCATCAAGCCTGACCATGAATGTCTCCAGGGATGGGGCCTCCACCGCCTCCCTGAGCAACCTGTGCCAGTGTCTCACCACCCTTATATTGAAGAACGTTTTCCAAATATCCAACCACAATCTCCCCCTTTCAAGTTTTTAACCATTATCCCTTGTTCTAGTGCTCCATGCCCTTGGGAACAGTTCTTCCCCAGCTTTCCTACAGGTACTTTTCAGGTACTGGAAGGTCTCTGTAAGCTCCTCCCAGAGCCTTCTCCAAGCTGAACAAGCCCAACTCTCTCAGCCTGTCTTCACAGCAGAGGTGCTCCAGCCCATTGATTGATTATTTTTGTGGCCTCCTCTGAATATACTCTAGCAGGTCCATGTCCTTCTTGTGTTGAGGGCTCCAAAGCTGGATGCAGTATTGCAGGTGAGGTCTCCCCAGAGCAGAGCAGAGGGACAGAATCCCCTCTCAATCTTCTGGCCACACTTCTTGTGATGCAGCCCAGGATGGGGTTGTCCTTCTGGGCTGCAGATGCACATTGGTGGCTCATGCCTAGCTTCTCATCCACGAGCACCCCCAAGTCCTTTTCCTCAGGGCTGCTTTCTAGCACATCATCTCCTAATCTGTATGGATAACGGGGTTGCCCTGACTCAGGTGCAGGACCCTGCACTTGGCTTTGTTGAACCTCATGAGGTTCACGTGGGCCCACTTCTCCAGCCTGTCCAGGTCTCCCTGGATGGCATCCTGTCCCTCTGGCACATTAACCTCACCACGCAGCTGGGTGTCATCAGCAAACTCAGTCCCACTCTCAGTATCATTAATGAAGATGTTAAACCACCGGCCCCAGCACAGACCCTTGAGGAACTCCTCTTGTCACCATCTTCCATCGGGACTTGGAGCCATTGCCCACCAGGCTCCTTCAGGCTGGTTCTGTGATGGGTCAGGGTTCTCCCTATGTGGCAGTGCTTCTGTCAAAGGTCAGTAATAGAGAGCGAGTCATTATTGTGCTGCATACCTTTTGTGCCAGTGTAAGCATGTGAACATGGACAAAGGAATATAGAAGGAAAACCTGGACTGAGTCAGCAGCTTGGTTTGGTCCCATTGAGAATGTGAGGTGCAACTAGTTGATCTCACTATCCCTGCTGAAGCATACTCCCAGGTATTGCCTGATAGGATGCTCACCTGAGCACAATTTGTTTCCTTTCCTGCAAAACCATGTTCTAGATTATTTCCTTGGAATGGAAGTCAAGATTTAGTCATCACCATTTGTAGCCAGGAGACAGGACAAGGGGCAATGGCTGCAAGTTGGAGCACAGGAAGTTCCGCACCAATATGGGGAAGAACTTTTTCCCAGTGAGGGTGACAGAGCCCTAGGACAGGCTGCCCAGGGAGGTGGTGGAGTCTCCTTCTCTGGAGATACTCAAGCCCCATCTGGATGCCTCCCTGTGTGACCTGTCCTAGGGAACCTGCTCTGGCAGGGGGGTTGGACCCGATGATCTCTGGAGGTCCCTTCCAAGCCCTACGATTCTGTGAGTCTGTGAGTGTCTAAGTGGCACAGGGACTGCTTTGCTCCTGTCACATCTGCAGAGAGGACAATCTCAGTGTGAACGCTAAACTGTGTTCCCTCAGAGCTGTGCTTGAAGAGGAAACATGCAACATCTCCTTCCTTCACGCCTCCAGCCTCCTACCATGCATTTAGCAGAGCAGGAATTGTCTTGGCTGATAGGTACAGGAGAGCTTAACTATCTTGCATGGTCCTGTCTCCTTAGAGGCTTGTACAGCTTCTCAGTGGTGCTCATGAAAGCCAGCAGCAGGCCAGAAATCACTAAGAGGTGCTGTCTTGGTTTTGCCCCAGCTGAGAGCTGAGCCCCACGCAGACGATTGTTCTTTAGGAGGGAGTGTGGTGGGCACTACCAGGACAAGGTAGATACAAGTTGGAAATTAGGAAAATGTTCTTTAGAATGAGGGTGTTACATCACTGGATCAGGTTGCCCAGGGAGGTAGTGAAGGCTCAGTCCCAGGAGATACTCAAGGTCTCTGAGCAACCTGATCTAGGCAAGATGTCCCTGCTTCCTGCAGGGCGGGTGGACTAGAGGACCTTTAAAGGTCCCTTCCAACCCAGTATGAGCATCAGCTTCAGGTAGGGAAAAATGCCAAACTCAAGACTTTTTCCAGTGCACAGTCTGCCTTCTGTTTCCCCCCAACGCGGCTTCTTAGGCAGCAAAGATTGCTGATGGCTTCTTCTCATCTGTCTGGCCTCAGCTAGGTCAGCCCTGGACTATTTGTGCTTCTGATCAAACCTGTTGCCATATTCCAAGTTCCAGGAGCATGGAAATGACATTTTCAATCCGCACAGGGGCCAGTGCCACCCTGTGCAAGATCGCCAGGAGCAGGAGGCCCACTGTGATGCCAGCAAGCAGCGGGATGTGACGTCACGTCGCTGGGCGGTTCTCTTGGGGCACCGGCAGAGCCTGGCTCAGTCTGGCTCGTGCCTGGACTCCCACTGAGCGTGCCTGCGAGGTGTGGAGGCTCGAGCCAGGCTTCTCTGGGTGTTTTGGTGTCTGCCATTGGCAGCTTTGGTGCCCGTTCAAGAGCCGTGCGGTGTGTTTCCCCAGCCCTGCCTGGCTGAGGCAGCTGGACACTGTGTGCTGTGCTTTTGGCATTGGAGGTGAGCCGTGTGAGGAATCGTGGCTATGGGGTGGCCATGGGGTGGGCTGTGGGGCTTGGGGAGCTGGGAGGGTGTCCTTCTGGAGCCAGGGGCCAGGGACCTGCTTCCTCCTCTCCCCTTCCCGGGACAGCCAGTGACCGTGGCCCCTCTCCCTTCTGCGGTGCAGGTCTCCCCAGCCCGCTGCAACAAGTCAACATGGCAACAGAGGAGGAACAGTGGAGCTGCCCCATCTGCCAGGGTGCTCCAGGTGACATGGCTTACGTGACACCCTGTGGCCACAAGTTCTGCCTGGGCTGCGTCCTGCGGTGGGCAAAACACAAATCGTCGTGCGCCCTGTGCCGGCAGCAGGTCAACACCGTCCGCTTCTCCCTGCGGTCTGAGGACGATTTCTTGGAGTTGGATCTGCCACCACCATCAGATCCACTGGAGGACCATGATGACCAAGAAGAGCAGGAGATTGAGGAGCCGGCACCCAGCAGAGATGTGGCTGGCTTTACACCTGAGGACTGGGCAGACTATTTCCGCCAGTCTGAGGAGACACTGGAGCCCCTGCTCCCCTGGCTGAACCAGCATCTGCCATCTGGGGCTGAGTGGTGGGACGCAGATCTTCTGACGAACACCGTCATCTTCGTTCTGTGCAGCCAAGGGCTGGACGAGGTGTCCATGATCCGTACCCTGCAGCCCTTTCTGCACGACCGGACAGCCACCTTTGTCAATGAACTCATTGAGGTCGCTGCAGAGAGCTGCAGGGAGCAGATGCTCCTGCACATGGGCTTCCCATTCTACGAGGCTGCTGAAGATCAGGTGTACAGCCCTGCCACCAGCCCTGGGCCTGCCCTCATCCCTGGGGGGACTCCTACATCATCACCGGAGGGAAGTCCTGTTCCTTCACCGCAGGAGACTCCTACCACCTCCTCACAGCCCACTCCTGCCCCCTCGCCGGTGGTGACTCCGTCGTCCAACACCAGCGCAGAGGAGGAGTCCTTGGAGGAGTTGGGACAGGAGGTGGCAGCTTCCTCCATGGCTGCCCAGGGCAGGGAGTCATCACCCGGCAGGAGTTCCACCTCTTCACCACGGCGGCCCCCGAAGAGGAGAGCGAGTGGGTCCTCAGACGATGCTTCAGACCCTAAGAGGCCACACCACCGGCAAGACTAGGGAGACCCCGGAGCCATCGAAGCCAGGCCTGGACCAGCAGCTGGGGCAAACACCAGCCCCCACGGGCACTCCACAGCACCTGTTCTTTTTCTCAGTCTTTTCGTTTACTAAATACTCCTTAGGATAGTTATTTTATTGTAAGAATAGAACCCCCGTAGTTAAGTCTCATTTCTTTATGAATCCCCATTTCACCTTCCTGATACTTTGAACTTGTTTGTTGTTTTATTGTTTTATTGTTTTGGTTTCCATTTTCTGTTCACCTCATAAGGAATAAAGCATTTACCACATTTACTTGATTTTGAAAAGGACAATGTGTTCTCATTGACTGTCGTGGTTTTGCCCCAGCTGAGAACTGGGCAACACGCAGCCACTTGTTAGTTAGGAGGGAGTGTGGGGGGTGGGAATTCAGGGAGGGGGAAAGGGAGGGAGAAGCAAAACCCAAGAAACCAAAACCTTGTGGGTTGGGAGAAGGATAGTTTACTGGCATAACAGAAAGATAAACATAATAATAATGACAGGACTTCAGAGCAAAACACATGAAACTGGTGGTGCACAAGGCACTGTCTCAGCAAACTGCACATCTCAGGCCGCACAGCTCAGAGCTGCACTGAAACTGGATGGTCCCCAAAAATGTGTGTCCTGGAGCTGCCTGCTCCTCCCCCCACCTGCCCCCCTTTTTTGCTGAGCATGACATCATTGGTATGGAATACCCCCTTTGGGCAACTTGGGTCACCTGTCCTGGCTGTGTCCCCTCCCTTCCCGCTAGCAGTGACCTATCAACAACTGAAAAGTCCTTGACTGCTTGGCAACAGCTAGAACATCAGTGTGTGACCAGCACTGCTCTCAGCCTAACTCACTCCCAAACATAGTATTCCATCAGCTCCACTTACTGAAAGTAGGTTTTCTTTTTTTTTTTTAACTGTTGTGTTTAAAACCCCACTCACTTCCTCACTTTCCTAACAGACCTCACAGTGAAACTGTCTGCTAACATACCAATGTAACTGCCCTGCACTGAGGAGGGAATCGGCCCACTGTTGCTGTGAGAAAGGAGCAGAGGAACTCTGAAGGCGACTGAGCAGACCCATGTCATGTGTTAGTGAATAGGGGATGCTGCTCCTACAAGAGCTTTCTGTTCAGCACTCAGCTGGTGGGCTCTTCACTTGGAGGAGAGGAGAAAGTGCCTGTGGCAGCGATGTGTAATGCAAATTCCTGAGGCTGCTAAAACCCCGAGGAGATTTGCAGTGGCTTTACATGTAATTCATTCCACAGAGAAGATGATAGGTTTTCCCCAGTTAAGTCCACAAACCCTGACAAAAGATTTACGCCTTGTGTTTGGACTGGTTTTGCAAGTGAGGAAACGATTGCCCATTAAAGGACCCAAGGCAATACAACCTCTTCTTTGCTGGCAGCACGCGGCGGAAGCGTCAGGAGAGTTTATAATGTCTCAGGCACGTAGGGGAGATGAATTATTTGCAAGAACAAATACTGGTTCAGCACTAGTGTCCAAGCGATTTGGGCACAGCTTATGAGGTATGCACTGGTGAGTACTAGAGGTTTACAAGCCATTGCAAAGCTATTGGTGTACATCAGCTTCATGGGAAAGTGCACTTTTTCTTGCCTGACTCTATTCTATATTCTATAGAATAATCTGTATTCTATACAGAACTGAGTGCTGTACCTTTTGCGCAACTCTTCTGACTGTCCCAAGACAAGTACTATAACTAACCTCAACTATGGTCCATGTTACCCTTACTAAGAAACTGATAGTCAGGTGAGACTTTGTGCTGCTTTTGAGATTTCAGCTTCGTGACTCTGATTCTCCTGAAATAAATGGGATAATAAATGAACCCAGGACAGAGTTACCTTTCAGGAAGTGTTGTGGTTTTACCTGGCTGGCAGCTAAAGCCACCACACCGTCATTCACTCGCTCCCCTCCCCCAGTGGGATGGGGGAGAGAATCAGAAAGGGAAAAAAAAAAAGTGAAACTCAGGGGTTGAATAAAGCCAGTTTAATATGACAGAGAAGGAAAATAATGTAATAGCGATGATGATGATGGTGAATATGCCGAGCAAGTGATGCACATCACGTTTATTCACCACGTGCAGACAACCAATGCCCAGCTAGTTCCTGAGCCACAGTCTCAACCCCTGGCCATTATTTACTCTAGTTAAGTTTTATTCTTTCTATATAAAACTGTTTTAAAATTCCCATTGGATTTTCTAGGACTGGAAATGCTATAACATGTGTGAGTCCAGTCCAAATGTTCTTAATGACAACTGTCATGATGTGGTATTGGCAGATGTAAAGGGCATGAGTCAGCTACCTGAACACGGGCAGCTAATGCCATTTGAAATGCCCTGAGACAGCTGAGACGTCCTCATGAGGCTGGCAGATGTGACAGAGCATACAAGGAGGACCCCAGCTCCTCTGGTGTGTCATTTCAGAGGTTGGAAACGTTATGGTTGCACATGTTTGAGGACTGTTTGTGAATGGCAGCAGTTAACTGCTGGCAGAAGCCTTCAGCTTGCACATAAATAGTAGGAAATGTTCTGTCAGTCATCTACCTTAAGAGCAGATATCCAGGACAGCAAGTCAAGCCTGAAGAGACAGAAGCAAATTTCCTGCCTGACAGTAGACTGCCCAAGCATCTCTGGTCATGTCTGCAGCTTGTTTCATCGAGCAGCCGATCACTCTGTGCATAGGCACCTAGCTGTAGTCTGAAATAAAAGCCTCTAAAATAAAAGTCTCATTTTATTAATCCTTGACCATCTACTTCAAACCCACCTCAGATGACTTTACCAGCATATTGGCACGTTGGATCACAACTGGTCCTGTGCAAAGGACCGCTCACAAGAACTTTTTTCAAGATTAACTTCTAACACCTTCACTGCCACAGTCCACTGGTGTTTCAGAAAGCAGGCATCCACGTGAAGAAGCATTGAACTGGATTATACCACAGTGGTTTGTTGATTTATTTATGCCATGTAATTCATACTCGGTCCCCAAGACCTGCAAGTTTTGTTTCAGCCTTGTGGCATGTCCCAGGATTTAATCATGGGCTATATCCATAGTGGCAATATCCACTTCTTGGCTTCAGAGGCCCAAGATACCTACTGCTTCCTGAACATGACCAACAATTCCTAACGAGAAGTGGTTTGGCTATTTTGATTGTTACCAAGGCTGCCTCTTCCCCCCCCACACCCCCATTCACTGAAATTTATATTGCACTACAAACAAAATCTAGTTCAAGGATTTATTTTTTTTTTAAATTCTGAATGGTAAGCAGCCTGTTGCTATGTACAAAGCAAAAGCTTTTAAGAGGGCACTTTTATTATGACCTTCACAGAAAACACAAAGCTAATATATCTACCTCTCAGCTGAGGATTGTTTACCTGCTGCTGCAGTTAACTGTTAGCAGAAGCCTTCACCTCGAACATAAATAGTAGGTAACTGTCAGTCATCCCCTTTAACAGTAGATATTGTTTGGATAGCACTGGCAGCAGTTTCCTATTTGTGCAAACTTGTCAGGGTAAATCTCTCCTTGGTGCAGAGAATGAGGGTGTTAAGCATTCAGGTAAGCAACGGCGTTATCCACTGTGTGGAGCCCAGAACTGGAGTTTGCCATCAGAAATCTGTTCTCTTCTCAGGGCTGCTTTCCGCTGCTCATTCGTCTTGGCTTCATCTCCTCCACCCACAGAAAGGGAGACAGCACAGGTCTAATCCAGGGTGGCACAGCAACGGAGTTTTAGTGTGGGGTTTCTTGTGACATGCCTCGTGAGCTGGAAAGCAGCAGCTTCTAAAGCTGGCGTGCGTGGACAGAGGTCAGACAGGCAATGATTTTCAGCTGACAACCACCCGACGTAAAAGCACATTATACCAAAGAATACTTTGCATCTTTATCTCCTGCCGGATTTTTCCCAATCACTTCTCATGCACTGAATCACAAAAAGAACCTGGGATCATGGGGCCAGTAGTCTGGAATTAGATGGCAGGGAGGCCAAGCAGTTGGCATCCCTAGCTAGAGAAGAAGACATTGATAAGGCAATTGGGGAAAAGCCTGAAATCCTCAGCCTCTGGAGGCGACTACTGTCAAGTGTGAGGGAAAGGACATCACATGTCAAACACCCAAGTGTAACAACCTAGAGGCAGTTATCCAGCACCTGAGAGAATTAGCTGTACGGGAGGTAATTTATTATGATCTGGACAACTCACAGCTTCCCTCTGATCCTGATGACGTCCTATGCACCCCAGATATGTGGCGTAAGGTGGTACGAAGTGCACCAGCAGGGCACACCAATTCATTGGCAACAATGGACTGGAGTGATACATATCCACCAACCATATCTGAGGTGTCCGGCCATCTCCGGAGATATCAGGACAATGTTTCTCTCTCTGTCATCGCAGCAGTAGAGAAACTGGTCAAGCGACTTGACGAAAATGTGTCCAACTCCCAACCCGTATGCAGCCATGTTGCAGCTATTGGGAGAAAGCGTCCATCATCCCAGAAGGGAGGATACAGTAGGTACACACCGCGAGAGACGCTGTGGTTTTACCTGCGTGACCATGGTGAGGACATGAGTAAGTGGGGTATGCAGCCCACCTCAGCCCTTCAAGCACGAGTAAATGAGCTGCGAGGTAAAAGAATCGCACAACGCGGTTCTGCCAGGAAGAACGTTGCACCAGTGAACAGCCAACACAGTCAGCGACAATAGAGGTGCCCTGCCTCCAGCCAGGTGGAGGAGAGGGATAACCGTGGTTATTGGACTGTGTGGATCCGATGGCCTGGCACGTCAGACCCACAAGAGTACAAGGCTCTGGTGGATACTGGTGCCCAGTGTACGATAATGCCATCGAATCATGTTGGGACAGAACCTGTTAGCATTTTTGGAGTGACAGGGGGATCCCAACAATTGACTGTGTTAGAGGCTGAAATGAGCTTAACTGGGAAGGACTGGGAGAAACACCCAATTGTGACTGGCCCAGAAGCTCCGTGCATTTTAGGTATGGATTACCTCCGTAGAGGGTATTTTAAAGACCCAAAAGGGTACCGATGGGCATTTGGAATAGCTGCTTTGGAGATAGAAGAAATTGAACAATTGCGTGCCTTGCCTGGACTCTCGGATAATCCTTCTGTTGTGGGGTTGTTGAAGGTCGAAGAACAGCAAGTGCCAATTGCTACAACGACAGTGCACAGAAGACAATACCATACTAACCGAGATTCCCTGATCCCCATCCATAAGCTGATTCGTCAGCTGGAGAGTCAAGGAGTGATCAGCCGAACTCGCTCACCCTTTAACAGTCCCATATGGCCAGTGCGGAAGTCTGATGGAGAGTGGAGGCTGACAGTGGACTATCGTGGCCTAAATGAAGTCACTCCAGGTATGAGTGCTGCTGTACCGGACATGCTGGAACTGCAGTATGAACTGGAATCAAAGGCAGCCAAGTGGTATGCCACAATTGACATTGCAAATGCTTTCTTCTCAATACCACTGGCGCCAGAGTGCAGGCCACAGTTTGCTTTCACCTGGAGGGGCATCCAATACACGTGGAATTGTCTGCCCCAGGGGTGGAAACACAGCCCTACTATCTGCCATGGACTGATTCAGACTACACTGGAAAAGGATGAAGCCCCAGAGCACCTGCAGTATATTGATGACATCATTGTATGGGGCAATACAGCAGAGGAAGTATTTGAGAAAGGAAAAAGGATAATTCAAATCCTTTTAGAAGCTGGTTTTGCTATAAAGCAAAGTAAAGTCAAGGGGCCTACGCAAGAAATCCAGTTTTTAGGAATAAAATGGCAGGATGGGCGTCGTCAGATCCCAATGGACATTATCAATAAAATAGCAGCTATGTCTCCACCAAGCAACAAAAAGGAAACACAAGCTTTCTTGGGTGTTATAGGTTTTTGGCGGATACATGTCCCAAACGACAGTCTCATTGTGAGCCCACTTTACCACGTAACTCGGAAGAAGAATGATTTCCAATGGGGCCCTGAGCAGCAACAAGCCTTTGAGCAGATCAAACGCGAGATAGTCCATGCAGTGGCCCTTGGGCCTGTCCGGACAGGGACAGACGTTAAAAATGTGCTTTACACTGCGGCCGGAGAAAATGGCCCTACCTGGAGTCTCTGGCAGAAAGCACAAGGGGAGACTCGAGGTCGACCGCTGGGGTTTTGGAGTCGGGCCTACAGAGGATCTGAGGCCAATTACACTCCAACAGAAAAGGAAATACTGGCCGCCTATGAAGGGGTTCGAGCCGCTTCAGAAGTGATTGGAACTGAAGCCCAGCTCCTCCTAGCACCCAGACTACCGGTGCTGGGCTGGATGTTCAAAGGGAAAGTCCCTTCTACACACCATGCCACTGATGCTACGTGGAGCAAGTGGGTTGCACTGATTACTCAACGGGCTCGAATAGGAAACCCTAATCGCCCAGGAATTGTGGAAGTGATCACAGACTGGCCTGAAGGCAAAGATTTTGGGATGTCACCAGAGGATGAGGAGGTAACACGGGCTGAAGAAGCCCCACCTTACAACAAATTGCCAGAGAATGAGAAGCAATATGCCCTTTTCACTGATGGCTCCTGTCGCCTTGTGGGAAAGCATCGAAGATGGAAAGCTGCTGTATGGAGTCCTACAAGACGAGTAGCAGAAGCCGCTGAAGGAAAAGGTGAATCAAGCCAGTTTGCTGAGGCGAAAGCCATCCAGTTAGCCCCGGACATTGCTGAGAGAGAAAAGTGGCCAATGCTCTACCTTTATACTGATTCATGGATGGTAGCCAATGCCCTGTGGGGTTGGTTGCAGCAGTGGAAAAAGAACAACTGGCAGCGGAGAGGCAAACCCATATGGGCTGCTGACTTATGGCAAGATATTGCTGCCCGGTTAGAGAAGCTGGTTGTAAAGGTACGTCATGTTGATGCCCATGTGCCTAAGAGTCGGGCCATGGAGGAACATCGAAACAACCATCAGGTAGATAAGACTGCCAGGATTGCAGTGGCTCAGGTAGATCTAGACTGGCAACGTAAAGATGAATTATTCCTAGCTCGATGGGCTCATGATTCCTCAGGTCATCAAGGGAGAGATGCAACATATAGATGGGCTCGAGATCGAGGGGTGGACTTAACCATGGATGCTATTGCACAAGTTATCCATGAATGTGAGACATGTGCCGCAATCAAGCAAGCGAAGCGGTTGAAGCCACTTTGGTATGGAGGATGGTGGATGAAATACAAATATGGGGAGGCCTGGCAGATTGATTACATCACCCTCCCACGAACCCGCCATGGCAAACGTTATGTGCTTACGATGGTGGAGGCAACCACCGGCTGGCTAGAATCATATCCCATACCCCATGCCACTGCCAGGAATACAATCCTGGGTCTTGAAAGGCAAGTCCTATGGCGACACGGCACCCCAGAAAGAATCGAGTCAGACAACGGGACTCATTTCCGAAATGCTCTCATAGACATGTGGGCAAAAGAGTATGGCATTGAGTGGGTGTGCCACATTCCTTATCATGCACCAGCCTCTAGGAAAATTGAACGATATAATGGACTCTTAAAGACAACCCTGAAAGCAATGGGTGGTGGAACATTCAAACACTGGGATACACATTTAGCCAAAGCCACGTGGTTAGTTAACTCTAGAGGATCCACCAATCGAGCTGGTCCTGCCCAGTCAAAATTTCCACGTACTGTGGAAGGAGACAGAGTCCCAGTAGTGCATATGAAGAGTATATTAGGGAAGACAGTTTGGGTCATCCCTGCTTCAGGCAAAGGTAAACCCATGTCTGGGATTGCTTTTGCTCAAGGACCTGGTTGTACTTGGTGGGTAATGCAGAAGAATGGAGAAGTTCGATGTGTACCTCAAAGGGATTTGATTTTAGGTGAGAATAGCAAATATAATTAATAAGGTAGAAATTGTATTATAATAATTTCTCTGTGCATTCATTATTGATATTATTGCTGTATGTTGTATTGTATGTTGTACCAATGGAGTTACAGCCGGAGTCATACAAGTCAATGAAGGAAGAGTGCCACGATGACGGGACCAAGACCTGGTGTTCCAAGAACTTTTTCCTCCTTCCCTTTGAAAATGAACATCTTTGATTCACAGACTATGAACATGGACCATGTCAGGTGTATCGGTCGAGAGCCCGAGATGCAGCATGCAACAATCCAGTGACGCATACTGACACCCTGGGAGACTTTTACGATGAATGAAGCCTGAAAATCATCATGGACTAAATGTTCATTCACTCAACCAGCTCAGAAGAATGGTCCATAGACTAAGGGAATAATACATGTGTGCACACATATATGTATGTCTGAAACAAGAAATTGTTGGATTTGGTCATGACGTAAATGGTATGGAATAAGGGGTGGATAATGTCCTGGTTTTGGTCAGGATGGAGTTAATTTCATTTGTAACAGCAGATGAATGCTGTGTTTGAGAGTAAAATGGGAGTAGTGCTGATAACACCCTGATGTTTCTAGTTGCTGTCAGACAGTCAAGGACTTTCTCAGCTCTTCATGAGAAAGGAGGGGCGAAGCCAGGACACTTGACCCAACTGACCAAAGAGAGTATTCCACGCCAGTTACGTCCTGCCCAGGATATCACGGGCTGACGGGAGGAAGGCCGAGGGCGGCGCCGGGACGCGCGGTTCTTGGGGGACGGTCGGGTTCTGGGACGGCTCTGGGTGGCACTGCCTGGGTTGTGTGGTTTGGTGAGAAACTGCATTGTGTATCAACAGCTTCATATATTTTTGCTTTGAAGTCCTGTTAGCATTGTTACATTGTATCTTTCTGTTATCTTAGTAAACTATCCTTATCCCAACCCATGGGCCTCTTAATTTCTTGATTTTGGGGTTGTTTGCCCCTTCCTCTTACTTTTTCCCTTCCCTTAATTCTCACCCCCCCCACACCCCCCCGCTTCCCTTTAACCTGCTCTTTTCCTTTAAGGAGCAGGCAGCTGCGTGGATCTTGGCCCTCAGCCGGGGTGAAACCACGACAGAAGGACATTGAGGTCCTCGAGCGAGTGCAGAGAAGGGCAACCAGGCTGGTGAAGGGACTGGAGGTCAAATCCTATGAGGAGCAGCTGAGAGAGCTGCTTTAGTCTGAGGGGCTGTTTAGTCTGGAGAAGAGAAGGCTGAGGGGAGACCTTATCACCACCTACAACTACCTGAAGGGAGCTTGTAGAGAGGTGGGCGATGGTCTCTTCAGCCAGGTGACAGGAGATAGGACAAGGGGAAATGGCATGAAGCTGTGCCAGGGCAGGTTTAGATTGGATAGTAGAAAAAAACTTCTACTGAAAGAGTTGTCACGGCCTGGAACAGGCTGCCAAAGGAGGGGGTTGAGTCACCATCCCTGGATGTGTGCAAAAAAAGGGGTGATGTCGTACTTATGGATATGGTTTAGCATAGGGTGGGAATGGTTGGACTCGATGATCTTCAAAGGCCTCTTCCAACCTTGTGATTCTGTGATTCTGGGAGGAAGTACCTTCCTCATGGCACAGGCATTACAATTACCACACCTTGGCCTTATTAGATACGTAGCTTAAAATCACAGTACTGTCAAGTACCTAAAAAAACCCCTGGTCTGGTAGAAAGGGTTGGAACAAGATGGGCTTTGAGTTCCCTTCCACCTCAAACCGTTCCGTGATTCTATGAATATACTTCATTCTACTGCTCATCACTTAAGATCTCATTTTAGTGCCCATGATGTGGCAGTGAATTTACCAGTACTCAACTAAACCTGGGATGGAGTTAAGCAGTGACCATATTATGAAGTCTGTCTTGGTTTTGTCTTGTCTTGAACAACCTAAAGAATGTAAACCCTTGCCATCTTACTGTATGCTGCCTTTTTGTTGTTCAGGGGCACAAAGTGTGGGGGGTATGTTAATGAATTCAGGAAGAAAAGCCAGGCAGGTCTGACACAGGCTTCAGCAGTAGCTGCTGTTGAGCTTAAACCAAGCTAAAAGAAGAGTCATTTGTGTTCCTGCTTTGTTACATGTCCCATAGCTTTGAATCTGTACATCTCACCTATAACTACATGTCTTGTTAAACAGCCTCTTGTGGCAGAGCCTGCCAGAAGTGTTGGAAACAGCAGATAACAGTGCCAGCTTGTTTCCCTTCCTCCCACCATTGTTCTGATTACGGTAATAAATTACAAGTGGATTTCTCTGGTCAGTAAATTATTTCAGAGAAATGTTTCAATTTCAGTCATTTCTGAAGATATTCTGAATTCTATTTTAATTTTCTTGATGATTTCAACGGGAAAAAAAATTGGAAAGTTTTTGGTGTGTGGTTTTTGGGGTTTTTTTCCCTCTAATTTTTGCTATTTTTTCAGAGCTCTGGAATAGGCTGCCAAGGGAGGTGGTGGAGTCTCCATCTCTGGAGATATTCAAGACCCGTCTGGATGCCTATCTGAGTGATATGTCCTAGGGACCTGCTTTGGCAGGGGGGTTGGACCCCATGATCTCTCAAGGTCCCTTCCAATCCCTAGGATTCTGTGATTCTGTGGTTCTACACTATTAAGTGGAATTACAAAGACCCTCTAAGCTTTGGTCTTCAGAGACCATGGCAATATGGCCTCAAGTAAAACCACACATGAAACATGTTGCTAGTCTGTTAATTTCTCCCATTTCTCATTACTGGGTGCCTGAATTATAGCATCCTCCTTTCTCCCTCCTGTTAGACATGTAAAATAAAAGCATTATTCAGAATGCAGGGGAAATACTCAGCTAGTTCTTACTAAAAGAATCAGGAAGAGTTGTTAGAAATTGTGTGACCATTGCTGCAGCATGTATGGAATGAAGTGAATGGGAATGAAAGTGAATTTTCATATAGTGCATCTTCTCCAAAGCTGGAATCAAATGTTGTATCATGTGGCTTAAATATACTGGTTTACAGTTTGTATTTATTAAATTCAAGCATTCCCCAGACATCACACACATTTAAATACATTCAATTTCCATTAGCTACTGGAACTAGGGAGTGAACTTGCCTGTGAACTATAAATTCATAGCCTAGTAAAGGAAAGAGCAAAGAACTCATTTTTGATTGTAAACACAGGGTAAGACTGAAAAACACTTTCTTAGCCATTTTTGAAGGAAGTCATTTAGTCATTTTCACATGTCTCAGAAATGTTCAGACTTCCCAGATTCTTCTTTATGTAGGGAAAACGTTCCTCTGTAAAAAAGAAAGTTAGAAGGACAGTTTCCTCCAAAGCTTGAAATATCAAATTTGAAGAGTATAAGTAATAAACAAGGAATTAAATATATAATCTAATCAAGAAGTAACTAATCAAAAATAACTGGTATCACATTTTCATACTCAAGTGCATCAACAAGTCTTGACATCACAGAAGTTGGTGTGTAAAAAGCATAAGTATAGTTTATCAATTACAAATATAACCTATTGAAACACAGTAAAGATCACAGTTTAGAAGTAGCTGCTAGTAAAGCTGTTTACATGAGGGTAAATGGATGGGAGGAGAGTCTTTTCTCATGAACGAACATGTGAGTCATCTGAAAGAACCCCACATTGTTGTAGCTTTGCATGGTTTGGTTTTGGTGAAGAGGGGTGGGCAGTAGGGGTGGCTCCTGCAAGAAGCAGCCAGAAGCTCGCTGCAGGCCCAACAGAGCAAACACCAGCCAGCTCAAGGCCAGAGTCATTGTTAATGAGCCCACCAGCGGTGGTCACAGTGCCTCTGGGAACCATATTTAGGAGGGAAAAAACCCACAAGCAGCTGCATTTTGCCCCCAGAGAAGGGAGTGAGAAGATGTAAGAAACTATGCAGGCAACAAGGCCAGAGAAGGTGGTTGAGGAGGTGCCCCTGCAGCCCCTGGGGAAACCCATAGTGGAGCGGGTGTCCCCCCGCAGCCCATGGAAAAGGCCAAGACCCCACCTGCAGCCTGAGGAGAGGCCCCACGCTGGAGCAAGTGGACACATACAGGAGATGCTGTGACTTTGGATGAAGCACCAGGCCACAGATCTACAACTTCATGGAGAGAGACAGGAGGAGACAGAGACAGAGAGAGAGAGAGAGAGAGAACCAAGACAGAGCAGGTTTGCTGGTGGGGGAGAAGGCCTGTGACTGCGTGGAGAGCCAGGCTGGAGCAGTCTGGGCCTGAGAGACTGACAACATTCTGTGATTTATGACTGCACCCCACAGAAGTGACCCACACCGGGGCAGCTGGTGAAGAGCTGCAGCCCTGTGGGAAAGGACTCCTGTGGAAAAAGTTCATGGAGGACTGTCTCCCATGGGTGGGACCCCACAGTGCAGCAATGGAAGGGTGTGAGGAGCCTATCCCTGCTGAGATTGCTGATGGCTTCTTCTCATCTGTCCAGCCTCAGCTAGGTCATCCCTGGACTATTTGTGCTTGTGATCAAACGTGTCAAAACATGAAGTGTTGCCAGGCTCCAAGTTCCAGGAGTGTGGAAATGATGACATTTTCAATCAGCACAGGTGCCAGTGCCAGCCAGAGCACTACCTGTGCAAGAACGCCTGGAGCAGGTGGCACACCGTGACGTCAGCTGGAAGTGGGCTGTGATGTCACGTTGCTAGGTGCTTCTCTTGGGGTGCCGGCAGAGTCTGGCTCAGTCTGGTTCGTGCCTGGATTCCCGCCGAACGTGCCTGCGAGGTGTGGAGGCTCGAGCCAGGCTTCTCTAGGTGCTGAGCGGTGTTTCGGTGTCTGCCATCGACAGCTATTGGTGCCCGTCCCGGAGCTGTGCCCTGTGTTTCCCCGGCCCTGCCTGGCTGAGGCAGCTGGACACTGTGTGGTGTGCTTTCAGTAGCGGAGGTGAGCTGTGTGAGGACTCGTGGCTATTGGGTGGCCATGGGGTGGGCCGTGGGGCATGGAGAGCTGGGAGGGTGTCCTTCTGGAGCCAGGGGCCTGGACATGCTTCCTCCGCTCGTCTTGCCAGGACAGCCAGTGACTGTGGCCCCTCTCCCTTCTGCAGTGCAGTTCTCCCCAGCCTGCTGCAAGAAGCCAGTATGGCCACAGAGGAACAGTGGAGCTGCCCCATCTGCCAGGATGCTCCAGATGACGTGGCTTTTGTGACACCCTGTCGCCACAAGTTCTGCCTGGGCTGCATCGTGCGGTGGGCAAAACAGAAGTCATCGTGTGCCCTGTGCCGCCAGCCTGTCAACACCATCCGCTTCTCCCTGCGGTCAGAGGACGATTTCTTGGAGATACATCTTAGACCACCACCAGATCCACAGGACGACGATGACAACGTGCAAGATCAGGGGAGAGCGGAACCAGCAGCCGGCACAGAGGTGTCTGGCTTCCCACCTGAGGCCTGGGCAGCCTTCTTCCAGCATTCTGAGGCGGCACTGGAGCCCCTGCTGCCCTGGCTGCAACAGGGGCTGCTGTCGGCATCCGAGTGGTGGGAGGCACGTGTTATGCAGAGCATCATCATCTCCACTCTGTGTGACCACGGGCTGGATGAGTTGGCGTTGGTCCGTTCGCTCCAGCATGTCCTGCACGACCAGACGGTGACCTTTGTGCGCCAGCTCATCGAGGCTGCTGCTGAGCGGTGCAGGGGGCAGATGCTTCAGTACACGGAACAACTGGACTCCGAGGCTGCTGAGGAGCAGGAGGACAGCCCTGCAGCCAGCCCTGGGCCTGCCCTCTCCCCTGGGGGGACTTCCACCTCCTCCCCAGAAGAAAGTCCTGCCTCCTCACCGGAGGGGACTCCTATCCCCTCCCCTCAGCCATCTCCTCCTCCCTCGCCGAGGATCACTCCTGCCCCCAACCCCAGCATGGAGGAGGAGCCCTTGGAGGAGCTGGAGCAAGAGGAGGAAGCTCCCTCCACTGCTGCCCAGGGCAGGGACTTGTCACCCAGGAGAACTCCCACCTCCTCACCCCGGCGCCCCCCAAAGAGGAGGGCCAGTGGCTCCCCAGATGACCATTCAGAGCCCAAGAGGCCACATCACCAGCAAGATTAGGGAGACTTCGGAACCATCGAAGCTGGGCCTGGGCCAGCAGCTGGGGCATACACCAGTCCCCATGGGCACTGCGCAGCACCTGCTCTTTTTCTCTGTCTTTTCCTTTACTAATTAGGTTTTTTTTTAGGATAGTTGTTTGGAATTAGATAGCCGTTGTAGTTAAGTCCCATTTCTTGATCATTTCCTAGTTCACCTTCATGATACTTTGTTGGTTTATTTCTTTGGTTTCCATTTTTTGTTCTATCTCATAAGGAATAAAGCATTTACCACATTTACTTGACTCTGAAAAGGACAATGTGTTCTCATTGACTGTCGTGGCTTTGCCCCTGCTGAGAACTGAGCACCACACAAATGCTTGTTCTTTAAGTGGGGAGGGGCGAGGGGGGTGTAATTGAGGGAGTTGGGAAGGGAGGGAGAGGAAAAACCCAGGAAACCAAAACCTTATTTGATGGGATAAGGAGAGTTTACTGGGATAGCAGAAAGATTCAGACTTCCCCACTACTTTATGTTTCCAAGTGACCCTGTCTCTTAAAGGATAATTATATTAGAATCATAGAATGCTTTGGGTTGAAAGGATGAATCATAGAATCAGAGAGTTGTCTTGGTTGAAAGGGACCCTTTAGATCATCAAGTCCAACCATCACACTAACCTGCCATCCACTACTAAACCCTGTCCCTCAGCACCACATTTACCTGCCTTTTAAATACCTCCAGGGATGGAGACTCCACCACCTCCCTGGGCAGCCCATCCCAATGCCTAACAACCCTCTCTGGGAATCAGTTTTTTGTAATATCCAATCTAAACCTCCCCTGGCATAGCTTGATGCCATTTCCTCCTATCCTATCACTTGTCACTAGGGAGGAAAGGTCAGCACTTGCTTCTCCACAACCTCCGCTCAGTAGCTGTAGAGACAATTAGGTTTCTCCTCAACATCCTTTTCTCCAGACTAAACAACCCCAGTTCCCTCAGCCCCTCCTCATAACATTTATTCTCCAGTTACCACATCAGCCTTGTCGCCCTTCTCTGGACATGCTCCAGCACCTCATTGTCTTTTCTGTAGTGAGGGGCCCAAAACTGTACACAGTACTTAAGGTGAGGCCTCACCAGTGCTGAGTGGAGGGGGACAGTTGCTTCTCTAGTCATGCTCACCACACTCTTCTTAATACAGGCCAGGATGCTGTTGACCTTCTTGGCCACCTGGGCACACTGCTGGCTCATGTTCAGCCAGCTGTCAAGCAACTCTTCCCCAAGCTTGAAGCACTGCTTGGGGTTATTATGACCCCAGTGCAGGATCTGACACTTGGCTTTGTTAAACCTCATGCCATTGGTTTTGGCCTATTGATCCAGCTTGTCCAGATCCCTCAGTAGGGCCTTCCTACCTTCAAGCAGACCAACAGTGAGAAACACCACAGGTGACTGGCTGCCAACTGGATTTAACGCCATCCACCACCACTCTCTGGGCCCTGCCACTCAGACAATTTTTTACTCAGCCCAGCCTAGAGCAGGCAGTTTCTCTAGGAGAATGCTGTGGGGAATAGTGCAAAAACTTTGCTAAAATCCAGGTAGAGAACATCCACAGCTTTTCCTTCATCCACTAAGTGTGTCATCTTGTCATAGAAGGTGACCAGGTTGATCAAGCAGGACTTGTTTTTCATGAATCTGTGCTGAGCGGGCCTGATCACTTGTTTTTCCGGCATGTGCCTCATGATGACACTCAGGATGCTTTGCTCTGTAATCTTCCCAGGCACCAAGGTCAGAATGACAGGCCTACAGTTCCTCAGGTCCTCCTTCTGGCCCTTCCTGTGGATGGGCATCACATTTGCTAATCTCCAGTCAACTGGCTTTTAAACTGCCACTGATGACCTTGTCTTCACCCATGTTGAGTCAGAGCTGCCTGTTGTCAGACACATCACCAGCTAAGAGCAGGTGCCATTTACACAGTGTTATTACAGAAGTCTCAAGCTATGCTGTAAACAGTGTTTCAGGCTGTTGCTGCAGGACCACATTATCTGAAGGTTTGACTCCAGATCTCAGCTCAACCCCACTCCTTGCACTTTGCTTTAGCATAGTCTGGCACAAGGCAGACGCCTTCAGGCCCGAGGTTTGTCTCACATTTGAGCTGCACAAAGAGAGGTGAAGGCGTGGCTGCTGATCATCAATCTAAGGGTGGGTTTTCTTTTTAATTGCTGCTCTCAGAAAGACCTGGAGGAATGAGCTTCCTCCAAGCCCAGTTTGTTAAATTTGAGAAAATATGGAGAGGGGACAGGAGCAAGGGGCGGAGCTCCCTGCATAGCTGGCATGTTTCTTACTATCATTTTACACAAATATTATCCCACTGCTGAAAGCTAATGCCAGCCCTTTGGTCCTGTGCTGAACTCTGACATCAGCAGAGGGGTCCAGGCTGCCCATCCACAAAGGCAATGTGGTGATTTCTCAGCAGTAACAGCGCTGATGCAGCGTGTACTTAAGAACAAGAGGGTGTAGTGGTGCTGTGCATATGTAGTGTGCATATGTGGTATTTCCATGGTGAAGGAGCAGAAGACTGCATATGCTTCATTTAGAAGCTTCATGACATCCAGTTCCACATGTGCACTGAACTCCTAATGAACTGGGCCTAATGGTCTATGATTTAATTTGACTGCAGATTAAATATTGACAGGCTAGAAGTGTTACTCTCTGCTGACACCCTGATGAATGCTTATGGCTTGATGTGTAGAACATGAGATTGGCTGTCTTCCTTAACGTGACTTTGAAAGTAGAAAATAAGCTCTTGCAAAGAAGATTATGGTGAACAGCATAGCACTGTGAATGTTACCACATTGTGCTAATTAGATATGGAAATTGTGATGGTTTCTTTGATACATATAATTAATTTGTATGCCTTTCAAAGCTTTCGTAGAACAGAGATCCTGCTGAGATTAAACATTAGTACAAAATACGGAACAAAATATCTGGCTCTCAGTATTGAAAGCTAATCAGGGACCTTTGCATAGTGTTGAAAAAAAAATCTCAGATGCATTCTTCTGGATTAAATAATGAATCCAATCCTTGGTGTGAACATATGGACTCATGGCATAAATTTGCATTCCTTTAATTGCAGTAGTGTTAAGAAGATGGCTATATCACTGTCAAATGCAGCCCAGGGTTCAAGGATCAACTTCCCATTGGAGGGATGATGACAAGGAAACAAAACAAACCTGGAGTGAAATACGTTGTCTTGAGAGCTGTAAAGCCTGCATAAAGGGGAGAAATGGAATTTTGCTTGTGTACTCCCTCAGGTTTTTCACATGTTCCTGTTAGTGTTGGAAAAAGTTGTGTGATTGTTGCTTTAAAGACAACCTGTAATAAAATTACCGAATGAGGGTGTAGTGGTTTAACCCTGTCTGGAAATCAGATCTCCACCAAAGCCACTTTATTGCTCCCCTCCTTAAGTGGACAGGGGAGAGAAAATATAACAAAAGACATGTGGGTTGAGGTAAGGACAGAGAAGGCTCATTCAGCAATTAATAGCACAGGCAATATGTGGAATATAATTAATGTAATTTATTACCAAATGCAAACCAAGTAGGATAACGAGAAATAAAACCAAATCGTAAAATCCCTCCCCCACCCCTCCCTACTTCCTGGGCTCACTGGGACAGGGAATGGGGGTTGGGGTCAGTTCATGACATGTTGTCTCATCTGCTCCTTCCTCCTTGGTGGGGAAGGGCGGGGGACTCCTCACACTGCACCTGCTCCAGCGTGGGGTCCCACTCATGAGAAACAGACCTCTATGAACGTCTCCAATGTGAGTCCTTCCCATGGGGCTTCAGTTCTTCACCAACTCGCCCAGTGTGGCTTCTAAGGAGAGCAGACCTTCAGGACCAGAGTGCTGTGTCCAGGCCCTCCATGGAGTCACAAGTAACCTCAGCAAACCTGCGCTGGCATGGGCCCCTCTCTCCATGGGCTGCAGGCCCTGCCAGGAGTTTGCTCCGGTGTAGGCTTCCTATGGGATCCTTCATGTGTCTCCACCTGCTCCAGCATGGCAAAAGTTTTATTTGCTGTGTGGCTGGGTATGATCAAAAAGAACAAGAACTCTTTGTGCCTGACTCTGAAACCCCAGAGAAGAGTCCCCTTGCTCTGCATGCTGCTAGAGATGGAAAAAGGAAGAAAAATACGGTTGTGTCCTGAAGGGTTTTCTGTTTCCCACAGGCAGGAAGCGGGAGATTGCTCCTGATCTCATCTAATCTTTACTCAAACTGCTCTTTTGGAGAAAGGATGGTTTCCACTTCTTGCAAGTCAGGCTGATGTTTAGGGCAGTTCTTAATTAGTACACCAATTATTCCAGCAAGGCTCCACCTCAGGAAGGAGAAAGCACCATCACTGTGCCCGTGAAGAGCCAGGGTGCAGCAGAGAGTGCAGGGGCGGGAGCTGGGAGAGCTGCGTTTTGCCAACAACTTTGTCAGTGCCTCAGCTCCTGATTCCTCCTTCCATTGGTACATTTTCCCCATCCAAAAGTCTGAGAGAGACGTGTCTCTTTGAGGACTTTAGGATTTATAGAGAAAAGTGCTGTGGAAGAGACAGCTCTTTCAGGGCTGGTGACATCAAATGCCAACTGCTCAAAATCTGCTGCTGGGAAACCCACAGATCCCAAAGGTATATTTAGAAGTGTTGCATTTTTAACTCTGTGTAGGTGGGGAGAGTGGGAAGGCCAAGGATAATGGGAAACAAGTGAGGAATAATAGCAGTGTGGGCTTGCAAGGACTGGCTAACCGTAGTGTTACTTGGTGCACACGGTGGGTTTGAGTACAGAGTTGCTCCTGTTGTCTATCCATGCATGAGGAGCAGGAGAAGTGGAACATACTAACTGTATGTAAATCCCTTATGAAATATTGATGTGGAGACAAAATAGAGCATTTAATCCACTGAGATTTTGGCTTTGCTGCTTTGTTAAGGAGGAGATGATATAAGAAGGCTACAACAACTTTTAGAGGCAAAGCTTGCAGAAAGAAAATTATCTTTCACAAGATTCACGGCTAATAGCTAGAGTAAAGCATACAAGGTTACAAGTCCAGTCAGCCTGCTCCTTGCCTTCCTTAGCTGGCACAGGAAAAGTGAAATCTCTTGTGTTTATTTATTTATATCTCTGTCTTTACAGTCATTTGGTCTAATTAAAAATATTACTTTTTACTACTCAAGGGCATTTTCAACAACAAAAATACAGGCAAAACTTGGCTCATCTCCACATGAATCTGTCTTTTTGCTATTGTTGGACTTTTGCATTTAGGGTTCAGTTTCTGATCTCCTCCTTTGGAACTGTCACGTGAAAATAGCTTTTGCTGAACTGATTTCCTGATGTAAGAGGTTATGAAGGAATTACTTCTATCCGGTGCTGTAAGCAACAAAATGCACTGTTTAGTGAAACGTCATCATGATGGTTTTGTTCTGAGGATGGTAACCTTGTTTTGAACTGCCAGGTTTACTATGTCTCTAATTGGTGAGATAAAAAGAAGAAAGGCATATTTGCACTAAGGAATGGGTCTGATCACAGCACACAGGAGACAGCTACTTAAAACTACAGTTTTTATAGCATGACACATGTCTTGGGCATATGATGACAGGCACAAATGAACATGCTACTCATCATTTCTGAACTGAACAAAGTAAATAACCAAGTTGATGTCTGAGACAATGACTGACGCATGTGCTCAAGACTTTCCAGATTATTGCAGTTCTGCCACCTGTCCATCTTAAAAGGGCCCTCCATCAATAAATGAACAGCTCACACTACAAACTCTTCACCAGCTCTTCTCAGTGGGGTTAGATGGGAATGTTTTTTACTCAGAAGGGTTAAGGTCTTTGTGTTTGGTTTATGTATGTATAACCTGGGTCTCCTAGTGGATTTATAGACTGGGTTTCTTCTACTGCATTAAGCCTTTGGTCTACTCATCAGGCCATTTGTGCCTTAGTGTGTGAAATACAGAGGTGTATCTTCTCCAAATGAGCTATTTTGCAGAGACAAATGAGGTGGCAAGTGCTACAGTACGCAAGATCTGTAGGCTTGTCTGTTTCTTTTCTAACTCTTGGGCCTTCAGTCAAATTGTAAGGTGGGACAGACATTTCATGTCACTTTTCGTTGGTAAAAAAAATAATCCTTTCACACACAGAGTGATTAAAAAAATAAGGACAGTCATAGCCAGATGAGCAAAAGTATCTGATGCATCACTTGTAACAGCTCTACAAAGTGCAGAGAATAAACACGCTGCAAAGTGGGGCAATAAACAGGCTGCAAAATGGTCACAGTGATACTCTGGCTGGCAATATAACCTTGAAATAGACCCAGGAGTTCACCTCCCACCTTTTTAAACATGATGGAGTCTTCTTCCAAAAATGAGTGTACAACAAAACCAAATTCTGCCTCTAGTCAAAGATGTGTAGATCTGGAGAGTTTTCTCTGACTAAAATCAAATACCTGTGGATTTGCACAGGTATCAGGACCAGAACGGATCAGGATTTGTCCATCTGGGAGGTTATATAGCAGAAAGAAAGATAGAGTGATTGGGCTAGGACTCTTGTCCCGTTGTGTACATGCAGCACTCTGTGAGATCAGTCTGCAGTACATCCAGAGCACAAGCTAAGCAGTTGTGCCCATGAAACTTGGTGATTTTAGCCAAATTTCCCTGAAGAGCCAGGGCTCTGCCAAATTCAAAATTAATTTCAATTCTATCATCTTGTAAAATATACAAAGATTTTTCCTTGGCTTCCCCCTTTCCCTCTCTTTCCTTCTCCCTGCCATATTTCTTTCTATTTCAGAGAAAAAAGGTGAGGAACTTTTCTTCCAGGAGGTCAGAAACATATAGTTTACACTATATAAAAATAAATGATTATTATTCAGATGTTTCTATCCCACTAGATGCTTGAACATTCAAAGTGTTTTCTAAACAGTGGTTTTGGTGAAAATACTTTGTACTATTTTTGAGTAATCTGGTATTCTCCTCTAAGGAAGAAACCAGAAGTGGTGAATATACAATAGAACTATTTACAAATGAATAACTGGAACAGGAAATATCCCTGTTGGTGCTTGTTATAGTCCAGAATATTTTGTTGAAGAGTCACATTAGAATTTTGAAAATCCCTTGTAGCTGGATGCGACTTGAACCCCTGACACCGAGATGTAGTACTTGTTTCTTTACAGTTCACGGTTTCTGGATGCAGTTAAGGTTTCGGTAGCATTGTGGGATGGAAAGGTCCATCTGGTGTGAAAGTAAACTCTGACAGCTTCTATTTCCCTCTTCCCTTGCACAGCTCCCAGTCCTCACTCCCCTCCCCAGGCAGAGGGTTTTGCTGGTGCTGCTGCTCGATTCGTGCTGTGCACACGTGTGACGGGAGGTGACAAACGAGGGTGGCTTGTGGCTGGTCCTCCTCCTCCCGCACAGAGCTGACTTGCCTTCCCGCTGCTTAGCAGGAGGCGCCAGGGTGACATTAGTGACCGTGCAGCCTTCAGCCGGGTGACGGAGCTTTTGCGTGGCTGCTGCCGCCCCCGGCGAGCACAGTGTGCTGGGCTTGTCCTGCGTGTGAGTAACCTCGGGCTCGGTCAGCAGCCAGGCGCCCCGTTCCCTGCTGCTTCACGTGAACGTGACTCGTGCCTCTTGCGGGGGCTGGGCGAGAGGTCGGGCTGTACAGAGGGTTCCCGGGCCCGGGGCACCCCGCGCAGACCCCTCGACCCGCGGCCACAAGCCGCGAGCTCGCCCGCGCTCACCCAGCCAATCAGGCGGGGCGGGAGGCGGGACCGGAGCCACCGCGGGGGATTTAAAGGCGGGGAAACGTTAACGGTCACCCGCCCGCGAGTGACGAGCGGCGGCGGCGGCGGCGGCGGCGGCGGCGGCGGCGGCGGCGGCGGCGGCGGCGGCGGCGGCGGCGGCGGCGGCGGCGATCGCGATCGCGATCGCGATCGCTGAGCTGAGGGGCTGGGCGAGAGGTCGGGCTGTACAGAGGGTTCCCGGGACCGGGGCCCCGCCTGCAGATCCCTCGACCCGCGGCGACAAACCGCGAGCTCGCCCGAGCTCACCCTCCCCCTGACGTCACGTGCCCCCCCCCCCCGCTGCCCTTCAAAGGGGGTGAGGAGGAGTCGCTGCCCCCCCCCCACGGCGCAGGCAGGCGAGCGGGAGAGCTCAGACCGGCCAGCCCGCCCGCCCGCCGGGCAGAGGAAATAGTGGAGCTCAGGCAGCGGACAGGTCCTGATCTCTGGTTAGGGATTGAGTGATGGTGTCTCCCCGGCGCAGGGCCAGGACCCCAACCCCAAGGGAATATCCACAGCATCCGGCAAAATCTTGCAGTGAGGCACTTGTTATGGCAAGCTCCTCAAGGAGACCCTTCAGTGCACTTTGGGTTCAAAGTGTTCCTCTCTCATCCAAAGCAACTGGTTCTTCCTGGGAAACGATGACAGCAGCATCTGTCCCTTCAGTGAGCTGGCTGTGCAGGACACAGTGTCAGTAGCACAGTCCTGTGAGTGTGGGCATAGACCCCCACTCTCATCATCTCCACTGAGGCCACAGAAATTTAGCAGCAGTCCAGTGAAAACCTTCAAGCTGCTTCAGAAGTATTGCAGTGTAGACAGCAGCAGAAGCTGGTCATGGGGTCGGTGACATTGCACATAAATGAAAGTTTCTTGCAGTGTGTTACTTCGTCAATGAGAAACTGACATGACTGCAGCTACTCTGCCATGGTACACAGATGCCTCATGTAAAAAAGAAGACTGACCTCTCTTAGGAAAATGTTTCTAAGAAGAGTTTCCTACTGAAACCTGTAAGCAAATCTGAGTGGCAAAAGTGTAGAATTAAAAAATGGTGCTTTGGCTAAACACCAGGGAAGTATTCAGCAACAGTGAAGCACATTCTCCCTGAATTGAAACCAAAGGCATTCCCTGTATCCCGAGACATGCACAGCTACGTGCTTCTGTGGCTGTTTCACTGTGGTTCCGGGGAGCTGCACGGGACACCCCGATCTCGGGAACCCTTCTGCACAGCCCGACCTCTCGCTCATCCCCCGAGCAGCGTTTGTGTGGTGCTCAGCTCTCAGCAGGGGCAAAGCCCCGACAGTCAATGAGAACACATTGTCCTTTTCAGAGTCAAGTAAATGTGGTAAATGCTTTATTCCTTATGAGGTAGAACAAAAAATGGAAACCAAAGCAATAAAACAACAAACAGAGTATCAGGAAGGTGAACTAGGAAATGATAAAGAACTGGGACTTTACTACAAGGGCTCTCTAATTCCAAACAACTATCCTAAACAACAGACTATTTAGTAAAGGAAAAGACAGAGAAATAGAGCAGGTGCTGCGGGGTGCCCATGGGGACTGGTGTATGCCCCAGCTGCTGGCCCAGGCCCAGCTTCGATGGTTCCGAAGTCTCCCTAATCTTGCTGGTGATGTGGCCTCTTGGGCTCTGAATGGTCGTCTGGGGAGCCACTGGCCCTCCTCTTTGGGGGGCGCCGGGGTGAGGAGGTTGGAGTTCTCCTTGGTGACAAGTCCCTGCCCTGGGCAGCAGTGGAGGGAGCTTCCTCCTCTTGCTCCAGCTCCTCCAAGGGCTCCTCCTCCATGCTGGGGTTGGGGGCAGTGGTGATCCTCGGCGAGGGAGGAGGAGTTGGCTGAGGGGAGGGGATAGGAGTCCCCTCCGGTGAGGAGGCAGGAGTTTCCTCTGGGGAGGAGGTGGAAGTCCCCCCAGGGGAGAGGGCAGGCCCAGGGCTGGCTGCAGGGCTGTCCTCCTGATCCTCAGCAGCCTCGGAGTCCAGTTGTTCTGTGTACTGGAGCAGTTGCTCCCTGCACCGCTCAGCAGCAGCCTCGATGAGCTGGCGCACAAAGGTCACCGTCTGGTCGTACAAGACATGCTGGAGCGAACGGACCAACGCCAACTCATCCAGCCCGTGGTCACACAGAGTGGAGATGATGATGCTCTGCATAACACGTGCCTCCCACCACTCGGATGCCGACAGCAGCCCCTGTTGCAGCCAGGGCAGCAGGGGCTCCAGTGCCGCCTCAGAATGCTGGAAGAAGGCTGCCCAGGTCTCAGGTAGGAAGCCAGACACCTCTGTGCCAGCTGCTGGTTCCGCTCTCCCCTGATCTTGCACGTTCTCATCGTCGTCCTGTGGATCTGGTGGTGGTTTAAGATGTATCTCCAAGAAATCGTCCTCTGACCGCAGGGAGAAGCGGACGCTGTTGACATGCTGGCGGCACAGGGCACATGATGACTTCTGTTTTGCCCACCGCAGGATGCAGCCCAGGCAGAACTTGTGGCCACAGGGTGTCACATAAGCCACGTCATCTGGAGCATCCTGGCAGATGGGGCAGCTCCACTGTTCCTCTGTGGCCATTTTGGCTTCTTGCAGCAGGCTGGGGAGAACTGCACTGCAGAAGGGAGAGGGGCCACAGTCACTGGCTGTCCTGGCAAGAGGAGTGGAGGAAGCATGTCCAGGCCCCTGGCTCCAGAAGGACACCCTCCCAGCTCTCCATGCCCCACGGCCCACCCCATGGCCACCCAATAGCCACGATTCCTCACACAGCTCACCTCCGCTACTGAAAGCACATCACACAGTGTCCAGCTGCCTCAGCCAGGCAGGGCCGGGGAAACACAGGGCACAGCTCCGGGACGGGCACAACAATAGCTGCCGATGGCAGACACCGAAACACCGCTCAGCACCTAGAGAAGCCTGGCTCGAGCCTCCACACCTCGCAGGCACGCTCAGTGGGAGTCCAGGCACGAGCCAGACTGAGCCAGACTCTGCCGGCACCCCAAGAGAAGCACCTAGCAACGTGACATCACAGCCCACTTCCAGCTGACGTCACGGTGTGCCACCTGCTCCAGGCGTTCTTGCACAGGTAGTGCTCTGGCTGGCACTGGCACCTGTGCTGATTGAAAATGTCATCATTTCCACACTCCTGGAACTTGGAGCCTGGCAACACTTCATGTTTTGACACGTTTGATCAGAAGCACAAATAGTCCAGGGATGACCTAGCTGAGGCTGGACAGATGAGAAGAAGCCATCAGCAATCTTAGCAGGGAAAGGCTCCTCACACCCTTCCATTGCTGCAGCGTGGGGTCCCACCCATGGGAGACAGTCCTCTACGAACTTTTTCCACAGGAGTCCTTTCCCACAGGGCTGCAGCTCTTCACCAGCTGCCCCGGTGTGGGTCACTTCTGTGGGGTGCAGTCATAAATCACAGAATGTTGTCAGTCTCTCAGGCCCAGACTGATCCAGCCTGGCTCTCCATGGAGTCACAGGCCTTCACCCCACCAGCAAACCTGCTCTCTCTTGGATCTCTCCCTCTCTCTCTCTCTCTCTCTCTCTCTCTCTCTGTCTCCTCCTGTCTCTCTCCATGAAGTTGTAGATCTGTGGCCTGGTGCTTCATCCAAAGTCACAGCATCTCCTGTATGTCTCCACCTGATCCAGCGTGGGGCCTCTCCTCAGGCTGCAGGTGGGGTCTCGGCCTTTTCCATGGGCTGCGGGGGGACACCCGCTCCACTATGGGTTTCCCCAGGGGCTGCAGGGGCACCTCCTCAACCACCTTCTCTGGCCTTGTTGCCTGCATAGTTTCTTACATCTTCTCACTCCCTTCTCTGGGGGCAAAATGCAGCTGCTTGTGGGTTTTTTCCCTCCTAAATATGGTTCCCAGAGGCACTGTGACCACCGCTGGTGGGCTCATTAACAATGACTCTGGCCTTGAGCTGGCTGGTGTTTGCTCTGTTGGGCCTGCAGCGAGCTTCTGGCTGCTTCTTGCAGGAGCCACCCCTACTGCCCACCCCTCTTCACCAAAACCAAACCATGCAAAGCTACAACAATGTGGGGTTCTTTCAGATGACTCACATGTTCGTTCATGAGAAAAGACTCTCCTCCCATCCATTTACCCTCATGTAAACAGCTTTACTAGCAGCTACTTCTAAACTGTGATCTTTACTGTGTTTCAATAGGTTATATTTGTAATTGATAAACTATACTTATGCTTTTTACACACCAATTTCTGTGATGTCAAGACTTGTTGATGCACTTGATAATGAAAATGTGATACCAGTTATTTTTGATTAGGTTCTTCTTGATTAGATTATATATTTAATTCCTTATTTATTACTTATACTCTTCAAATTTGATATTTCAAGCTTTGGAGGAAACTGTCCTTCTAACTTTCTTTTTTACAGAGGAACGTTTTCCCTACATAAAGAAGAATCTGGGAAGTCTGAACATTTCTGAGACATGTGAAAATGACTAAATGACTTCCTTCAAAAATGGCTAAGAAAGTGTTTTTCAGTCTTACCCTGTGTTTACAATCAAAAATGAGTTCTTTGCTCTTTCCTTTACTAGGCTATGAATTTATAGTTCACAGGCAAGTTCACTCCCTAGTTCCAGTAGCTAATGGAAATTGAATGTATTTAAATGTGTGTGATGTCTGGGGAATGCTTGAATTTAATAAATACAAACTGTAAACCAGTATATTTAAGCCACATGATACAACATTTGATTCCAGCTTTGGAGAAGATGCACTACAGGAAAATTCACTTTCATTCCCATTCACTTCATTCCATACATGCTGCAGCAACGGTCACACAATTTCTAACAACTCTTCCTGATTCTTTTAGTAAGAACTAGCTGAGTATTTCCCCTGCATTCTGAATAATGCTTTTATTTTCCATGTCTGACAGGAGGGAGTATTGAGGATGCTATAATTCAGGCACCCAGTAATGAGAAATGGGAGAAATTAACAGACTAGCAACGTTTCATGTGTGGTTTTACTTGAGGCCATATTGCCATGGTCTCTGAAGACCAAAGCTTACAGGCTCTTTGTAATTCCACTTAATAGTGTAGAACCACAGAATCACAGAATCCTAGGGGTTGGAAGGGATCTTGAGAGATCATGGGGTCCAACTCCCTTGCCAAAGCAGCTCCCCAGCTCATATTGCACAGATAGGCGTCCAGACGGGTCTTGAATATCTCCAGAGATAGAGACTCCACCACCTCCCTGGGCAGCCTATTCCAGGGCTCTGAAAAAATAGCAAAAATTAGAGGGAAAAAGACCCCAAAAACCACACACCAAAAACTTTCCAATTTTTTTTTCCGTTGAAATCATCAAGAAAATTAAAATAGAATTCAGAATTTGACAGAAATTGAAACATTTCTCTGAAATAATTTACTGACAAGAGAAATCTATTTGTAATTTATTACTGTAATCAGAACATTGGTGGGGAGAAGGGAAACAAGCTGGCACTGTTATCTGCTGTTTCCAACACTTCTGGCAGGCTCTGCCACAAGAGGCTGTTTAACAAGACATGTAGTTATAGGTGAGATGTACAGATTCAAAGCTAAGGGACATGTAACAAAGCAGGAACACAAATGACTCTTCTTTTTTAGCTTGGTTGAAGCTCAACAGCAGCTACTGCTGAAGCCTGTGTCAGACCTGGCTTTTCTTCCTGAATTCATTAACATACCCCCCACACTCTGTGCCCCTGAACAACAAAAAGGCAGCATACAGTAAGATGGCAAGGGTTTACATTCTTTAGGTTGTTCAAGACAAGACAAAGCCAACACAGGCTTCATAATATGGTCACTGCTTAACTCCATCCCAGGTTTAGTTCAGTACTGGTAAATTCACTGCCACATCATGGGCACTAAAATGAGATCTTCAGTGATGAGCAGTAGAATGAAGTATATTCATAGAATCACGGAATGGTTTGAGGTGGAAGGGAACTCAAAGCCCATCTTGTTCCAATCCTTGCTACCAGACCAGGGGGTTTTTTAGGTACCTGACAGTACTGTGATTTTAATCTATGTATCTAATACGGCCAAGGTGTGGTAATTGTAATGCCTGTACCATGAGGAAGGTACTTAATTTCCCTCCCAGAATTCCTCACAGAGTCACAGAATCACAAGGTTGGAAAGGACCTTTGAAGATCATCGAGTCCAACCATTCCCACCCTATGCTAAACCATATCCATAAGTACCTCATCACCCCTTTTTTTGCACACATCCAGGGATGGTGACTCAACCCCCTCCTTTGGCAGCCTGTTCCTGGCCCTGACAACTCTTTCAGTAGAAATTTTTTTCTACTATCCAATCTAAACCTGCCCTGGCACAGCTTCATGCCATTGCCCCTTGTCCTATCTCCTGTCACCTGGCTGAAGAGACCATCGCCCATCTCTCTACAACCTCCCTTCAGGTAGTTGTAGGTGGTGATAAGGTCTCCCCTCAGCCTCCTCTTCTCCAGACTAAACAGCCCCTCAGACTAAAGCAGCTCTCTCAGCTGCTCCTCATAGGATTTGCCCTCCAGCCCCTTCACCAGCCTGGTTGCCCTTCTCTGCACTCGCTCGAGGACCTCAATGTCCTTCTTATGGTGGGGAGCCCAGAACTGCACACAGTACTCAAGCTGTGGCCTCACCAATGCCGAGTACAGGGGCACAATTACCTCCCTAGACCTACTGGCCACACTGATTTTGATAAAAGCCAGGATGTCATTGGCCTTTTCCGCTGCCCAGGCACACTGCTGGCTCATATTCAGCCTGCAGTCAACCAACACCCCCAGGTCCTTCTCTGCCTGACAGCTCTCCAGCCAGTCCCCCCCAAGCCTGTAGCGCTGCATGGGGTTGTTATGTCCCATGTGCAGCACTCTACACTTGGCCTTGTTAAACTTCATCCCATTGGTCTCAGCCCATGGGTCCAGTCTGTTCAGATCCCTCTGAAGAGCCTCCCTACCCTCAGGCAGATCAACACTTCCTCCCAGCTTAGTGTCATCTGCAGACTTCCTGAGGGAGCATTCAATCCCTTCATCCAGGTCATTGATAATGATGTTGAACAAGACTGGACCCAGGACTGAGCCCTGGGGGACGCCACTTATGACCAGCCTCCAGCTGGAATTTGTTCCATTCACCACCACCCTCTGGGCCCGTCCATCCAGACAGTTTTTAACCCAGCTGAGGGTCCACCTGTCCAGGCCAGTTGCAGCCAGTTTCCAACTCAGAATTCTGTGAGAAACCGTATCAAAGGCTTTCCTGAAGTCCAGGCAGACCACACCCACAGCCTTCCCCTTGTCCATTAAGCGGGTCACCTTGTCACAGAAGGTGATCAGGTTAGTCTGACAGGATCTACCTTTTGTAAACCCATGTTGACTAGGCCTGATCCCCTGGCCATCATGCATGTGCTGCATGATAGCTCCCAAGATGAGCCTCTCCATGATCTTCCCCGGGACTGAGGTCAGACTGACAGGCCTGTAGCTCCCCGGACCCTCCTTCCGGCTGTTCTTATATATGGGTGTCACTTCTGCCAGCCTCCAGTCGAGTGAAACTTCCCCAGTCTGCCAGGATTGCTGGTAGATGATGGAAAGGGGGTTGGCAAGCACATCTGACAGCTCTCTCAGCACCCTCGGGTGAATCCCATCAGGTCCCATTGACTTGTTAGTGTCTAACTGGCCAAGTAGGTTGTTAATTATTTCCTAATTAACCATGGGAATTTTGCTATTCTTCCCCTCTCTGTCTGCCAGATCCTGAGGATGAGTACTCAGGGAATACCCATCTTTACTATTATAGACTAAGGTAAAGAAGGAATTAAGGACCTCAGCCTTGTCCTTATCCCTTGTCACTAATGTTCCCTCAGTATCCAACAAGGGCTGGAGATTCTCCTTGACCCTCCTTTTACTGTTAATGTACCTGTAGAAGGACTTTTTAGTATCTTTTACAGAACTGGCCAGTCTGAGTTCCAGTTCAGCTTTAGCCCTTCTGACTTTCTCCCTGTAGACACCTGCACAGCTATGTGCTTCTGTGGCTGTTTCACCGTGGTTCAAGGGAGCTGCACGGGACGCCCCGATCTTGGGAACCCCTCTGTACGGTCTGACCTCTCGCTCAGCCCCCAGGCTGACCCCAGTGATCTCTGTCACTGCTGCTCATTGCCTCGCCAGCTGGTCTTCCAAAATCTCCCAAAACTTCCAAAACCGCTTTCTGGCAGCTGTTTTGTGTACTGCAGTCTGCAGCATGAGCTATGCAATGCCACCAGTTCCTGGTAGCGCATGTTTTGCTCTGTGCTCATCACTCACTCTAGTTCAATGAAATGGGGTGTGTATTAGGTAACAACAGCAAAAGTGACATGTCTCTGATCTATTACCCCTGCCCTCTGCCAACCAACAACAGACAAGGCGCTGTTTGTCCCCACTTCTTAATATCCTGGACCAGCACCATCTCCCTCATTCACAAGACTGGGCCACAGCAGTGCTTTACCCCTTAGCTAGCGAGCTTAGCAGTTATGGACCACATCTGGAGATGGACACTCTTGCTAGATCACTTCTTACACAACATATTGGCTCATTACTTGGAACTCTGGAAAGAGAAATACACTATCCTTAATGAGAAAAAGGCTCTGACCCTCTCTGAGTAACAGCTTGGTCTTTTATGCAGCGTTGGCCTCCTCCTCAACTTCTGGCAAAGTGCTATGTTTTTAGTTTATGAATTTGTGTGTTTTGTATTGATTCTGCCTCATTCTGAATGCCAAAAAAATTATCTCCTTCATGTTATTATCATTGTGGCTGTGATCTCATTTATTTTTACAAGTCCTATTACTTTCTTCTTAATTTAGCTGTTGCTGTGCTAAATAAAAATCACAAAAATATTGAGGTATTGAATTTCTATAAGGAATGTCAAGGGATTAATATTCCACAGTTTGATAACATCATTCAATTGTCCACTAAACATAATACACTTGTGCACAAAAAGCAATATCTTCACTATAAACTGAGTGATAAAAGTGAATATTTAAGTAACACACACATCTGCCAGTTATAGGGGAAAATATTTATGCAATCAAAGACTAAATATTATTTAGCTTTCTTGAACATTAAAAGAAGTGCAGTATACAGGATACTAAATCCAGTCATTTGTGATGATTAACTAATCCCTTTCCTCTTCCTCTGACTCAGCCATCCCCAGTTTTCTCCAGCTCCTTGTGAATTTAACTAGGAGAAAGTGGACCTTCCATGTAGGTAAATGAATACTACAGCATGTCTGCTATGATGCAATCTTAACAAGAATACATCTCATAAGTCTGATTTCAGGAGGATGGCAATGTAATTCCCAGTAAGTGTAGATCTATGTTTATTTCAATTAGCCACGCCCATTTCCATAAGGAAAGACTCCAGTAATTTTAAAGGCTTTCTGCTAAATTTGAGTTCCTCAAGCACCAATGCAAATGAGGGGCACATCAAGCTCTTGCTACGTCTGAAATACAGTTCAGGAGCAACAGGGTTTTGGATCTCACTGTCACCCTTGACTATGTGTAACTATGCAAAGATCAGCTGGCGAGTGACGAGCAGCAGTGACAGCGACCACTGGGGTCAGCCCGGGGGCTGAGCGAGAGGTCGGGCTGTACAGAGGGGTCCCCGAGATCGGGGCGCCCCGTGCAGCTCCCTCCAGCCACGGTGAAACAGCCCCAGAAGCACGTAGCTGTGCAGGTCTCGGGATGCAGGGAATGCCACAGCCTGTTGGTAGCAGGAGGCAGCTCTGATCAGGGCTGTGTGCTGTGTGATCAGCAAACTGAGAAAAATGCCCAGAAAATGGTGACTCGTGCATATCTGCTCTTTCAGCTCCTTGGATGACCTGCATGTCAACTGTTTAGTGTTTTACAGATGGATTAAGGAAAATACCTAATGATGTATTAATTGGATGTAAAAAAGGACATTGAAACCCTCTGTTCTGAATAGGCTCTTTTCCTAGAACAAAACTGCAACTTGTAGCAAACCTTAGAGACAAAGTTAGCTGACACATTGATTTTTTTCTGCAACCTTTTTAAGCTCAGCAGAAGGATGGAGTTTTAAAGACTTGCTAGGTTGTGTGGTTAAATATTACTGAGTCAGAAAGATCGAAGAGGGCAATGCTACTTCAGATGGTGATGAGGGGTAATTCCAACATGTTTCTGACAAATGGAATGTCTCAGTTACCTGACCCTGCCTCTTTCAGTTGTGTAGTAATACCATTAATGCAATAATATTTCTCAAATTACTTTTTGAGAGGAAAATACTTGAAACATTAAAACATAAGGTAATTAAGACATAATTAAGGCATAGTGAATGGTAGGTGAATTTATTGCATATTTTCTTTTCTGATTAAACAGGGCCCAAGTTAATGAAGACCACTGACTAACTGTAACTAGTGACAGAGCCCTTTTGATAAGAGAGAACAAATATTGAAGTTCGACTGGTGTGTGCCCCAGCTGCGTGCCCACACCCGGCTTCGATGGCTGCAGGGCCTCCCTAGTCTTGTAGGTGGTGTGGCCTCTTGGGCTCTGAATTGTCATCTGGGGAGTCACTGGCCCCCCTCTTTGGGGGGTGCCGTGTTGAGGAGGTGAGACTCCTTCTGTGTTGTTCAAGCTGGAACATGTTTTCATCAGTAGCAGAAATTACTCATGCCATTCTAAATGAGTAATTAGCAGAAAGAAAACCTGAGTAATGATTAAGTTTTCTATTACTGCTACAACTATTGTATTGTATTACTAAACAATATTGCTCAGTCCTGCCAGCTTTCCTTAGCTCCTTTGCTTTTCAGAGTGACCTGCCATGGATTCCACCTCCCTGACCCAGCCCTGCTCACGTGAGGTCTAAGCATTGTACTTAAAAACCTCCTTTATCTCTTTTTATGTTACAACCAATGAGAACAACAACAGTCCAGAATGAACTTCACACAGGCCTTTCTTTAAGGTGAGTCATTAATACCTGTATTAAATGAGTTTGAAAACTGAGAAAACACCTGTGTTACCTTAGGGGCTACACACAGGTTTCCTGTGCTTTAAGGAGTTCATGTGATTTGAAGCGAAGCACACAGAGAGCAACATGGGCATCAAAGCAACATAATTCTGCTCATTCCATGCCTGGTCTGCTGAGTAATGTGAAAAGCAAGAGGACAAATCTAAGCACAAAGTTGCGGCTGGGTGAGGTGCCTGGAGAGGAAGGCAGCTCTCTGGAATAGAATCTCTCAAAAGCAACAAGGTGCAGAAACCTGAAGAATGAGAGAAGAAAAAAAACCCCACCACTTAAGACATCAGGAAAGAAAGATGATGGGGTTCTATGTCCAGGAGCACTGGAATGATTTACTGGCTTTCAAAGCTGCTGCATGCAGAACTACCTGTCCTATCACCAGTGAAAGCAATGGTGTGACTTTCTCTAACTACGTGTTGAATAGAAGTTCTTAGTTTTCAGATGTGCCCAGAAGCCTGATTCAGTGGTGTAGCTCAAGAGACAATTAATTAATATAACTTTAATATAAGGAGATTTTGCATGTTTTGGGACTTGAAAGTATTGGCATGTTTTGGATTTCAGTAAAATGTGGCTGTAGCCATTTGAGGGGTTTTGTTAGAGCAGCTACACTTTTAACCCTGAGGTTGTTTGTCCCTGGCTAGAGGTCAGACGCCTACCAGTGCCACTCTATCATTCCCTTTTTCAGCTGGACAGGGGAGAAAATAGATATTAAGAATCTCAGGAATCAAGATAAGGACAGGGAGAGATCATTCTGCAATCAGCATCACAGGCCAAATGGACTCAACACAGAATAAAGGAAAGAAAACCCTCTAATTGATGACACTGCCCTGCACACCCAGTGCCACAAGAGTCGGGTAATGGGAAGTGCGACCAGATCCTAAAGCACCTTCCCCTACACCTCCCTTCTTAGCTGACTTCACTCTAGTGATGTTTACTCCCGTCTTTCCCCCCATTATGGCATGTGTGAGTGTGTGTGTGTGTGTCTGTGTTTATATGTACATATATATATGTGTGTGTGAAACAGGAAACTGGTCATACCTGAGGGAATTGTTGGATCAGGTCATGATGTAAATGGTATGGAATAAGTGGTGGATAATGTCCTGGTTTCAGCTAGAATAGAGCATCTTTCTTTCTAGCAGTGGGTGCAATGCTGTGTTTGGGAGTTAGTGAGGCTGAGAGCAGTGCTGGTCCCACACTGATGTTCTAGTTGTTGCCAAGCAGTCAAGGACTTTTCAGTTGTTGATAGGTCACTGCTAGCAGGAAGGGAGAGGACACAGCCAGGACAGGTGACCCAAACTGGCAAAGGGGATATTCCATACCAATGATGTCATGCTCAGCACAAAAGGGGGGCTGGTGGGGAGAGGAGCAGGCAGCTCCAGGAGACGCATTTTTGGGGATGTTCCAGTTTCAGTGCAGCTCTGAGCTGTGCGGTGTGAGTTGTGCAGTTTGCTGAGACCCTGCCTTGTGCACCACCAGTTTCATAAATTTTGCCCTAAATTCCTGTTATTATTGTTATGTCTATCTTTCTGCTATCCCAGCAAACTCTCCTTATCCCATCCCACAAGGTTTTGGTTTCCTGGGTTTTCCTCTCCCTCCCTCACCACCTCCCTCACTTACACCCCCCTCGCCCCTCCCCTCTTAAAGAACAAGCCTTTGTGTGGTGCTCAGGTCTCAGCAGGGGCAAAGCCACGACAGTCAATGAGAACACATTGTCCTTTTCAGAGTCAAGTAAATGTGGTAAATGCTTTATTCCTTATGAGGTGAACAGAAAATGGAAACCAAAACAATAAAACAATAAAACAACAAACAAGTTCAAAGTATCAGGAAGGTGAAATGGGGATTCATAAAGAAATGAGACTTAACTACGGGGGTTCTATTCTTACAATAAAATAACTATCCTAAGGAGTATTTAGTAAATGAAAAGACTGAGAAAAAGAACAGGTGCTGTGGAGTGCCCGTGGGGGCTGGTGTTTGCCCCAGCTGCTGGTCCAGGCCCGGCTTCGATGGCTTCGGTGTCTCCCTAGTCTTGCCGGTGGTGTGGCCTCTTGGGGTCTGAAGCGTCGTCTGAGGACCCACTCGCTCTCCTCTTCGGGGGCCGCCGTGGTGAAGAGGTGGAACTCCTGCCGGGTGATGACTCCCTGCCCTGGGCAGCCATGGAGGAAGCTGCCACCTCCTGTCCCAACTCCTCCAAGGACTCCTCCTCTGCGCTGGTGTTGGACGACGGAGTCACCACCGGCGAGGGGGCAGGAGTGGGCTGTGAGGAGGTGGTAGGAGTCTCCTGCGGTGAAGGAACAGGACTTCCCTCCGGTGATGATGTAGGAGTCCCCCCAGGGATGAGGGCAGGCCCAGGGCTGGTGGCAGGGCTGTACTCCTGATCTTCAGCAGCCTCGTAGAATGGGAAGCCCATGTGCAGGAGCATCTGCTCCCTGCAGCTCTCTGCAGCGACCTCAATGAGTTCATTGACAAAGTTGGCTGTCCGGTCGTGCAGAAAGGGCTGCAGGGTACGGATCATGGACACCTCGTCCAGTCCTTGGCTGCACAGAACGAAGATGACGGTGTTCTTCAGAAGATCTGCGTCCCACCACTCAGCCCCAGATGGCAGATGCTGGTTCAGCCACGGGAGCAGGGGCTCCAGTGTCTCCTCAGACTGGCGGAAATAGTCTGCCCAGTCCTCAGGTGTAAAGCCAGCCACATCTCTGCTGGGTGCCGGCTCCTCAATCTCCTGCTCTTCTTGGTCATCATGGTCCTCCAGTGGATCTGATGGTGGTGGCAGATCCAACTCCAAGAAATCGTCCTCAGACCGCAGGGAGAAGCGGACGGTGTTGACCTGCTGCCGGCACAGGGCGCACGATGATTTGTGTTTTGCCCACCGCAGGACACAGCCCAGGCAGAACTTGTGGCCACAGGGTGTCACGTAAGCCATGTCACCTGGAGCACCCTGGCAGATGGGGCAGCTCCACTGTTCCTCCTCTGTTACCATGTTGACTTGTTGCAGCGGGCTGGGGAGACCTGCACCGCAGAAGGGAGAGGGGCCACGGTCACTGGCTGTCCCGGGAAGGGGAGAGGAGGAAGCAGGTCCCTGGCCCCTGGCTCCAGAAGGACACCCTCCCAGCTCCCCAAGCCCCACAGCCCACCCCATGGCCACCCCATAGCCACGATTCCTCACACGGCTCACCTCCAATGCCAAAAGCACAGCACACAGTGTCCAGCTGCCTCAGCCAGGCAGGGCTGGGGAAACACACCGCACGGCTCTTGAACGGGCACCAAAGCTGCCAATGGCAGACACCAAAACACCCAGAGAAGCCTGGCTCGAGCCTCCACACCTCGCAGGCACGCTCAGTGGGAGTCCAGGCACGAGCCAGACTGAGCCAGGCTCTGCCGGTGCCCCAAGAGAACCACCCAGCGACGTGACGTCACATCCCGCTGCTTGCTGGCATCACAGTGGGCCTCCTGCTCCTGGCGATCTTGCACAGGGTGGCACTGGCCCCTGTGCGGATTGAAAATGTCATTTCCATGCTCCTGGAACTTGGAATATGGCAACACGTTTGATCAGAAGCACAAATAGTCCAGGGCTGACCTAGCTGAGGCCAGACAGATGAGAAGAAGCCATCAGCAATCTTTGCTGCCTAAGAAGCCGCGTTGGGGGGAAACTCAAACAGAAGGCAGACTGTGCACTGGAAAAAGTCTTGGGTTTGGCATTTTTCCCTACCTGAAGCTGATGCTCATACTGGGTTGGAAGGGACCTTTAAAGGTCCTCTAGTCCACCCGCCCTGCAGGAAGCAGGGACATCTTGCCTAGATCAGGTTGCTCAGAGACCTTGAGTATCTCCTGGGACTGAGCCTTCACTACCTCCCTGGGCAACCTGATCCAGTGATGTAACACCCTCATTCTAAAGAACATTTTCCTAATTTCCAACTTGTATCTACCTTGTCCTGGTAGTGCCCACCACACTCCCTCCTAAAGAACAATCGTCTGCGTGGGGCTCAGCTCTCAGCTGGGGCAAAACCAAGACAGCACCTCTTAGTGATTTCTGGCCTGCTGCTGGCTTTCATGAGCACCACTGAGAAGCTGTACAAGCCTCTAAGGAGACAGGACCATGCAAGATAGTTAAGCTCTCCTGTACCTATCAGCCAAGACAATTCCTGCTCTGCTAAATGCATGGTAGGAGGCTGGAGGCGTGAAGGAAGGAGATGTTGCATGTTTCCTCTTCAAGCACAGCTCTGAGGGAACACAGTTTAGCGTTCACACTGAGATTGTCCTCTCTGCAGATGTGACAGGAGCAAAGCAGTCCCTGTGCCACTTAGACACTCACAGACTCACAGAATCGTAGGGCTTGGAAGGGACCTCCAGAGATCATCGGGTCCAACCCCCCTGCCAGAGCAGGTTCCCTAGGACAGGTCACACAGGGAGGCATCCAGATGGGGCTTGAGTATCTCCAGAGAAGGAGACTCCACCACCTCCCTGGGCAGCCTGTCCCAGGGCTCTGTCACCCTCACTGGGAAAAAGTTCTTCCACATATTGGTGCAGAACTTCCTGTGCTCCAACTTGCAGCCATTGCCCCTTGTCCTGTCTCCTGGCTACAAATGGTGATGACTAAATCTTGACTTCCATTCCAAGGAAATAATCTAGAACATGGTTTTGCAGGAAAGGAAACAAATTGTGCTCAGGTGAGCATCCTATCAGGCAATACCTGGGAGTATGCTTCAGCAGGGATAGTGAGATCAACTAGTTGCACCTCACATTCTCAATGGGACCAAACCAAGCTGCTGACTCAGTCCAGGTTTTCCTTCTATATTCCTTTGTCCATGTTCACATGCTTACACTGGCACAAAAGGTATGCAGCACAATAATGACTCGCTCTCTATTACTGACCTTTGACAGAAGCACTGCCACATAGGGAGAACCCTGACCCATCACAGAACCAGCCTGAAGGAGCCTGGTGGGCAATGGCTCCAAGTCCCGATGGAAGATGGTGACAAGAGGAGTTCCTCAAGGCTCTGTGCTGGGGCCGGTGGTTTAACATCTTCATTAATGATACTGACAGTGGGACTGAGTTTGCTGATGACACCCAGCTGCGTGGTGAGGTTAATGTGCCAGAGGGACAGGATGCCATCCAGGGAGACCTGGACAGGCTGGAGAAGTGGGCCCAGGTGAACCTCATGAGGTTCAACAAAGCCAAGTGCAGGGTCCTGCACCTGAGTCAGGGCAACCCCGTTATCCATACAAATTAGGAGATGATGTGCTAGAAAGCAGCCCTGAGAAAAAGGACTTAGGGGTGCTCGTGGATGAGAAGCTGGTCATGAGCCACCAATGTGCATCTGCAGCCCAGAAGGACAACTGCATCCTGGGCTGCATCACAAGAAGTGTGGCCAGAAGATTGAGAGGGGATTCTGTCCCTCTGCTCTGCTCTGGGGAGACCTCACCTGCAGTACTGCATCCAGCTTTGGAGCCCTCAACACAAGAAGGACATGGACCTGCTGGAGTATATTCAGAGGAGGCCACAAAAATGATCAAAGGGCTGGAGCACCTCTGCTGTGAAGACAGGCTGAGAGAGTTGGGCTTGTTCAGCTTAGAGAAGGCTCTGGGAGGAGCTTACAGCGACCTTCCAGTACCTGAAAAGTACCTGTAGGAAAGCTGGGGAAGAACTGTTCCCAAGGGCATGGAGCACTAGAACAAGGGATAATGGTTTAAAACTTGAAAGGGGGAGATTGTGGTTGGATATTTGGAAAACGTTCTTCAATATAAGGATGGTGAGACACTGGCACAGGTTGCTCAGAGAGGTGGTGGAGGCCCCATCCCTGGAGACATTCATGGTCAGGCTTGATGGGGCTCTGAGTGACCTGATCTAGTGAAGATGTCCCTGCTCGCTGCAGGGGGGTTGGTCTAGATGACCTCTAAAGGTCCCTTCCAACCTTGTACATTCTATGATTCTGAGAATTTGGGATTTACCTGTGCCAGTCATGGCTAGCCACACATCTCTAAGTGCCCCTCTCTTTTGTAGTCCTCAGTATTCACTTGAAAGCTCTTTAAATAGAGACAGAATTTATAGGCAGCAAGTATGCCTTGTAGCTTCTTCTAACATGCTACATGTTACACGTCTTGCTCCCAACCTGCAACTGGTTTTGGAGAAGTAGAAACTTTTGGAGAACATTGCTGGTCCTCTTGACTGCTAGACTGGACAAAGCATGCCACGCTGTTGCACTTGCTGGTAGAGGGAAAAAGTTACAGTGGAGATGTAGATGCAGGAAAGAAAAGACGCCACAGGAGCATGTCTGGATGCGTTCTTCTCCCACATCCTGGCCTTTGTGCAAATGGGGCCTCTTTGTGAGGCATGTGAATCCCATCCCAGGTTCTTTTTGTGATTCAGTGCATGAGAAGTGATTGGGGAAAATCCGGCAGGAGATAAAGATGCAAAGTATTCTTTGGTATAATGTGCTTTTACGTCGGGTGGTTGTCAGCTGAAAATCATTGCCTGTCTGACCTCTGTCCACGCACGCCAGCTTTAGAAGCTGCTGCTTTCCAGCTCACGAGGCATGTCACAAGAAACCCACACTTCCTGAAAGGTAATTCTGTCCTGGGTTCATTTATTATCCCATTTATTTCAGGAGAATCAGAGTCACGAAGCTGAAATCTCAAAAGCAGCACAAAGTCTCACCTGACTATCAGTTTCTTAGTAAGGGTAACATGGACCATAGTTGAGGTTAGTTATAGTACTTGTCTTGGGACAGTCAGAAGAGTTGTGCAAAAGGTACAGCACTCAGTTCTGTATAGAATACAGAATATTCTATAGAATATAGAATAGAGTCAGGCAAGAAAAAGTGCACTTTCCCATGAAGCTGATGTACACCAATAGCTTTGCAATGGCTTGTAAACCTCTAGTACTCACCAGTGCATACCTCATAAGCTGTGCCCAAATCGCTTGGACACTAGTGCTGAACCAGTATTTGTTCTTGCAAATAATTCATCTCCCCTACGTGCCTGAGACATTATAAACTCTCCTGACGCTTCCGCCGCGTGCTGCCAGCAAAGAAGAGGTTGTATTGCCTTGGGTCCTTGTCGTGGTTTCACCCCGGCTGAGGGCCAAGATCCACGCAGCTGCCTGCTCCTTAAAGGAAAAGAGCAGGTTAAAGGGAAGGGGGAGGGGGGGAGAAGTAAGGGAAGGGAAAAGGAAGAGAAAGGGGCAAATAACCCCAAAACCAAGAAATTAAGAGGCCCGTGGGTTGGGATAAGGATAGTTTACTAAGATAACAGAAAGATACAATGTAACAATGCTAACAGGACTTCAAAGCAAAATATATGAAGCTGTTGATACACAATGCAGTTTCTCACCAAACCACACAACTCAGGCCGTGCCACCCAGAGCCGTCCCAGAACCCGACCGTCCCCCAAGAACCGCGCGTCCCGGAGCCGCCCTCGGCCTTGACTGTCTGACAGCAACTAGAAACATCAGGGTGTTATCAGCACTACTCCCATCTCACTCTCAAACACAGCATTCATCCGCTGTTACAAATGAAATTAACTCCATCCTGACCAAAACCAGGACATTATCCACCCCTTATTCCATACCATTTACGTCATGACCAAATCCAACCATTTCCTGTTTCAGACACACATATATGTGTGCACACATGTATACGCACATATGTGCATACAGGTATTATTCCCTTAGTCCATTCCTCTGAGTTTGTTGAGTGAATGAACATTTAGTCCATGATGCTTTTCAGGCTTCATTCTTCGTAACAGTCTCTCATGGTGTCAGTATGCGCCATTGGATCGTTGTATCTCGGGCTCTCGGCCGATACAGCTGACATGGTCCATGTTCATAGTCTGTAAATCAAAGATGTTCATTTTCAAAGGGAAGGAGGAAAAAGTTCTTGGAACACCAGGTTTTGGTCCCGTCATCGTGGCACTCTTCCTTCATTGACTTGTATGACTCCGGCTGTAACTCCATTGGTACAACATACAACAACATACAGCAATAATATCAATAATGAATGCACAGAGCAATTATTATAATACAATTTCTACCTTATTAATTATATTGGCTATTCTCACCTAAAATCAAATCCCTTTGAGGTACACATCGAACTTCTCCATCCTTCTGCATTACCCACCAAGTACAACCAGGTCCTTGAGCAAAAGCAATCCCAGACATGGGTTTACCTTTGCCTGAAGCAGGGATGACCCAAACTGTCTTCCCTAATATACTCTTCATATGCACCACTGGGACTCTGTCTCCTTCCACAGTACGTGGAAATTTTGACTGAGCAGGACCAGCTCGATTGGTGGATCCTCTAGAGTTAACTAACCACGTGGCTTTGGCTAAATGTGTATCCCAATGTTTGAATGTTCCACCACCCATCGCTTTCAGGGTAGTCTTTAAGAGTCCATTATATCGTTCAATTTTCCCAGAGGCTGGTGCATGATAAGGAATGTGGTACACCCACTCAATGCCATGCTCCTTGGCCCAGGTGTCTATGAGAGCATTTCGGAAATGAGTCCCGTTGTCTGACTCGATTCTTTCTGGGGTGCCGTGTCGCCATAGGACTTGCCTTTCCAGGCCCAGGATTGTATTCCTGGCAGTGGCATGGGGTACAGGATATGTCTCTAGCCAGCCGGTGGTTGCCTCCACCATCGTAAGCACATAACGTTTGCCATGGCGGGTTCGTGGGAGGGTGATGTAATCAATCTGCCAGGCCTCCCCATATTTGTATTTCATCCACCGGCCTCCATACCAAAGTGGCTTCAGGTGCTTCGCTTGCTTGATTGCGGCACACGTCTCACACTCATGGATAACTTGTGCAATAGCATCCATGGTTAAGTCCACCCGTCGAACCCGAGCCCATCTATATGTTGCATCTCTCCCTTGATGACCTGAGGAATCATGAGCCCATCGAGCTAGGAATAATTCACCTTTACGTTGCCAGTCTAGATCTACCTGAGCCACTGCAATCCTGGCAGTCTTATCTACCTGATGGTTGTTTTGATGTTCCTCCATGGCCCGACTCTTAGGCACATGGGCATCAACATGACGTACCTTTACAACAAGCTTCTCTAACCGGGCAGCAATATCTTGCCATAAGTCAGCAGCCCATATGGGTTTGCCTCTCCGCTGCCAGTTGTTCTTTTTCCACTGCTGCAACCAACCCCACAGGGCATTGGCTACCATCCATGAATCAGTATAAAGGTAGAGCATTGGCCACTTTTCTCTCTCAGCAATGTCCGGGGCTAACTGGATGGCTTTCACCTCAGCAAACTGGCTTGATTCACCTTTTCCTTCAGTAGCTTCTGCTACTCATCTTGTAGGACTCCATACAGCAGCTTTCCATCTTCGTTGCTTTCCCACAAGGCGACAGGAGCCATCAGTGAACAGGGCATATTGCTTCTCATTCTCTGGCAGTTTGTTGTAAGGTGGGGCTTCTTCAGCCTGTGTCACCTCCTCATCCTCTGGTGACATCCCAAAATCTTTGCCTTCAGGCCAGTCTGTGATCACTTCCACGATTCCTGGGCGATTAGGGTTTCCTATTCGAGCCCGCTGAGTAATCAGTGCAACCCACTTGCTCCACGTAGCATCAGTGGCATGGTGTGTAGAAGGGACTTTCCCTTTGAACATCCAGCCCAGCACTGGTAGTCGGGGTGCTAGGAGCAGCTGGGCTTCAGTTCCAATCACCTCTGAAGCAGCTCGAACCCCTTCATAGGCGGCCAGTATTTCCTTTTCTGTTGGAGTATAATTGGCCTCAGAGCCTTTGTAGGCCCGACTCCAAAACCCCAGCGGTCGACCTCGAGTCTCTCCTTGTGCTTTCTGCCAGAGACTCCAGGTAGGGCCATTCTCCCCGGCCGCAGTGTAAAGCACATTTTTAACATCTGTCCCTGTCCGGACAGGCCCAAGGGCCACTGCATGGACTATCTCGCGTTTGATCTGCTCAAAGGCTTGTTGCTGCTCAGGGCCCCATTGGAAATCATTCTTCTTCCAAGTTACGTGGTAAAGTGGGCTCACAATGAGACTGTAGTTTGGGACATGCATTCGCCAAAAACCTATAACACCTAAGAAAGCTTGTGTTTCCTTTTTGTTGCTTGGTGGAGACATAGCTGCTATTTTATTGATAATGTCCATTGGGATCTGACGACGCCCATCCTGCCATTTTATTCCTAAAAACTGGATTTCTTGCATAGGCCCCTTGACTTTACTTTGCTTTATAGCAAAACCAGCTTCTAAAAGGATTTGAATTATCCTTTTTCCTTTCTCAAATACTTCCTCTGCTGTATTGCCCCATACAATGATGTCATCAATATACTGCAGGTGATCTGGGGCTTCACCTTTTTCCAGTGTAGTCTGAATCAGTCCATGGCAGATGGTGGGGCTGTGTTTCCACCCCTGGGGCAGACGATTCCATGTGTATTGGATGCCCCTCCAGGTGAAAGCAAACTGTGGCCTGCACTCTGGCGCCAGTGGTATTGAGAAGAAAGCATTTGCAATATCAATTGTAGCATACCACTTGGCTGCCTTTGACTCCAGTTCATACTGCAGTTCCAGCATGTCCGGTACAGCAGCACTCATACCTGGAGTGACTTCATTTAGGCCACGATAATCCACTGTCAGCCTCCACTCTCCATCAGACTTCCGCACTGGCCATATGGGACTGTTAAAGGGTGAGCGAGTTCGGCTGATCACTCCTTGACTCTCCAGTTGACGAATCAGCTTATGGATGGGGATCAGGGAATCCCGGTTAGTACGGTATTGTCTCCTGTGCACTGTTGTTGTAGCAATTGGCACTTGCTGTTCTTCGACCTTCAACAACCCCACAACAGAAGGATCCTCTGAGAGTCCAGGCAAGGCACGCAATTGCTCAATTTCTTCTGTCTCCAAAGCAGCTATTCCAAAAGCCCATCGGTATCCTTTTGGGTCTTTAAAATACCCTTTACGGAGATAATCCATACCTAAAATGCACGGAGCTTCTGGGCCAGTCACAATTGGGTGTTTCTCCCAGTCCTTCCCAGTTAAGCTCACTTCAGCCTCTAACACAGTCAATTGTTGGGATCCCCCTGTCACTCCAAAAATGCTAACAGGTTCTGTCCCAACATGATTCGATGGCATTATCGTACACTGGGCACCAGTATCCACCAGAGCCTTGTACTCTTGTGGGTCTGACGTGCCAGGCCATCGGATCCACACAGTCCAATAAACACGGTTATCCCTCTCCTCCACCTGGCTGGAGGCAGGGCACCTCTATTGTCGCTGACTGTGTTGGCTGTTCACTGGTGCAGCGTTCTTCCTGGCAGAACCGCGTTGTGTGATTCTTTTACCTCGCAGCTCATTTACTCGTGCTTGAAGGGCTGAGGTGGGCTGCATACCCCACTTACTCATGTCCTCACCATGGTCAGGCAGGTAAAACCACAGCGTCTCTCGCGGTGTGTACCTACTGTATCCTCCCTTCTGGGATGATGGACGCTTTCTCCCAATAGCTGCAACATGGGTGCGTATGGGTTGGGAGATGGACACATTTTCGTCAAGTCGCTTGACCAGTTTCTCTACTGCTGCGATCACAGAGAGAGAAACATTGTCCTGATATTTCCGGAGATGGCCGGACACCTCAGATACGGTTGGTGGATATGTATCACTCCAGTCCATTGTTGCCAGTGAATTGGTGTGCCCTGCTGGTGCACTTTGTACAACCTTACGCCACATAGCTGGAGTGCATAGGACGTCATCAGGATCAGAGGGAAGCTGTGAGTTGTCCAGATCATAATAAATTACCTCCCGTACAGCTAATTCTCTCAGGTGCTGGATAACTGCCTCTAGGTTGTTACACTTGGGTGTTTGACATGTAATATATTCCTTTATGGGATACCTTTCCCTCACACTTGACAGTAGTCGCCTCCAGAGGCTGAGGATTTCAGGCTTTTCACCAATTGCCTTATCAATGTCTTCTTCTCTAGCTAGGGATGCCAACTGCTTGGCCTCCCTGCCATCTAATTCCAGACTACTGGCCCCTTGATCCCAGCATCAGAGCAACCAAGTGATGATGTGCTCACCTGGGCGGCGGCTGAAATCTTTTCGAATTTCACGCAGCTCACTCAGGGACAGGGATCGTGTAACAACAACCTCATCCTGAGATGGTTGAGATGGAACAACCTTATCCCGGGATGGTTGAGATGGCTTTGCCTTATCCTGAGATGGTTTGGATGGCTTTGCCTTATCCTGAGATTCATCAGATGACCCTGCTTTATCCTGACCTTCATCAGATGACCCCGCTTTATCCTGACCTTCATCGGGTGGCCCTGATTCAATTTCATCCTCATCCTCATCCTTCACTACAGGAACAACTCTCTTTGTGTATTTCCTCTTTCGTACTGGAGCAACAGACACTGATGTGGGTTGATTTTTTGTTTTACCGGCAGTATCTGCTGTAGGGGCAGCAGTAGCTGCAGCATCAGTTGGGCAGGTTGCAGTAGCCACAGTTCTAGTCATAGAAGTTACAGTGGCCTCAGTGTTAGTCCCAGTGGTTACAGTAGCTGCAGTTTCTGCTGGTCTGTTTTCCTTCCTTTCCCTCTGACACTGCTGACTGCTATCAAGCAGTGTTTGGTAAATAGTGGCCAGGGCCCAGCACAGTGCAGTAAGCTGTGCATCTCTGGGAAACTTACGGCAATTTCTTTTCAGATATGCAGCCACTTTATCAGGGTCCTGTAACTGTTCGGGAGTGAAACTCCAAAACATCGGACGTGAGAAAGTGCCTAGGTAGTTGCCCATACTCTGCCACGTACCCTGCCACTCGTGATTATCTGGCCTCGCAGAACACTCTTGAGTGGTATTCATAAACCTTTGCTTAATATTGAACAAAAGCAGAACCATATTCACCAAACATAACAACAGCAAAATGCTAGTCTGAATATCCCAGGGATATTGGAAATTTTCAAAAACTGTTACCAGAGCTGTTGTATTTAGCCCAAAGGAAGAGAAAGCAGCATAGATATTTCTTTCTGTACTCCCACGATACCAGCTGCCATTATTAATCCCTCCCTGTCTAAAGAATAGAGAGGGCAGAAAAATCTCATACAGATACCAGAACACGTTCACGATCATCGATATCACTGTATCATAAACTGTTTTCATAAAATACACCAAGATGAGGTACGGGAACGAAAAGAGGAGCTGCAGCCCCAGGATGTTAAAGGATCCTGCTAGGATTGCATACAACAGACGGTGCTTTTGCTGCCACAGCTGTGAGCACAGCCTTGTAAGTAAATACCAGAGCATCGTGACCAGAGACTGCTTAAATCAAAGTACTTATCACAACTTTGACTTAATTACAATCGAGTCAGGGTCAGATCTACCGTTATCCCAACCTTTCGGGCCCCACGTTGGGCGCCAAAAAGACTGTCGTGGTTTCACCCGGCTGAGGGCCAAGATCCACGCAGCTGCCTGCTCCTTAAAGGAAAAGAGCAGGTTAAAGGGAAGAGGGAAGGGGGGTGAGAAGTAAGGGAAGGGAAAAAGGAAGAGAAAGGGGCAAATAACCCCAAGATCAAGAAATTAAGAGGCCCGTGGGTTGGGATAAGGATAGTTTACTAAGATAACAGAAAGATACAATGTAACAATGCTAACAGGACTTCAAAGCAAAATACATGAAGCTGTTGATACACAATGCAGTTTCTCACTGAACCACACAACTCAGGCCGTGCCACCCAGAGCCGTCCCAGAACCCGACCGTCCCCCAAGAACCGCGCGTCCCAGAGCCGCCCTCGGCCTTCCTCCCGTCAGCCCCCGATATCCTGGGCAGGACGTAACTGGCGTGGAATACTCTCTTTGGTCAGTTGGGTCACCGGTCCTGGCTTCGCCCCTCCTTTCTCATGAAGAGCTGAGAAAGTCCTTGACTGTCTGACAGCAACTAGAAACATCAGGGTGTTATCAGCACTACTCCCATTTCACTCTCAAACACAGCATTCATCCACTGTTACAAATGAAATTAACTCCATCCTGACCAAAATCAGGACATAGATCAATGCTGTCCTTGAGCCCATGGGAGCCCCACAGCCTGGGCTACCTTCCCCTGCCATGCTTCCTCAACGATGGCAGATGACATCGTTGTTTTGTTACCATACCTTTAAACCCCTTGGAAGCACCATGCTTTGCGTTTCCTGTTCCATCAGAAAATGCAGCGGAACCACATCAAAGATGCCATGGACTGTCCTGCCACATGCAACAGCCCTACCATCTGTCAATGGTTTGTTGCTCGAGCCAGATGAAGATAACCTAGCCACACCACTGTCTGTAAGATGCTTCTCCTTTTTTGTCTCAACCTTCCTCTAGTTTCAATGAATTTTTTCTTTAGATCCCCATCAAGCTCTTGTTTCTAATTGCATGAGTTGTGATCCCTGCGTACAAGAGCAGACACTTGGGATGGAGGTATAGGGAAAACTAAAGCCACCCCCAGCTGCCCAGTATTATTACCTGAGGTTGGGCTGGAACGCAAGGGGGGTTAACTCCTGCCAGAAAGGCTCTTGGTTCATGTACAGCCCGAGGCTCAGGAATACCACATTTCCCTTTTATTTCTTCCACACTGAGAACGCTGCTCCTGTATCCCCCAGAAATGGAACCCATTTCTTTTCTCTGGTTTTTTTTTTTCTCTTTTTAGATTATTTTAACTCTTCCATGCTCAGAGGAAGGTACAGCAGGAATTACCGGGGCAGTGGTAGCAATATCTAATTCTGTCAATTCCTATCAATGCCAAATGTTCAGAGCACGTTTTGGTAGAGGTACATGCAGAGCAACGTCCTTGAACCTTTTTGTCTTTGATGGTAAGAGACATTTCTCGGTTGATGGATTTGCATTCTTTTTCCACTCTGATTTTTCTCTTGAGTAACAGAGCAAATCCCCGTACGGGACCTCGTCCTATTTGCCTTTCCTTTTCCATAACAGTATTAACTGCAGAACAGCGTTACGGTTCGGGGTTCCGTTCAAAGGTCACTTTTTCTGTTTCATTTGTACACTGGCCACTTATGATGACAATATTCAGTGAGCTGATTTTTACGAAAATTATCTTCCAGTTCCTTCCAGTGTGCCAAAAGGCAGCTTAAAGGGGGAGACCCTCGCTGTCGGACCTTTGTTTCCTTCAAAGAAACAGGGAAACTTCAGTGCCATTGTGAGCGGTTGCGATTACTCGCCTTTTGCACTCATGGATTACAACATTTGGCAGCAGTTAAAGCCCCTTGCGTTCCAGCCCAACCTCAGGTAATAATACTGGGCAGCTGGCGGTGGCTGAGCTTAAGTCCTGAGCGGTGCCCAATTATATTCCACATCCAGTTTCATGAGGGTGACTGTAACGCTACCTTCTTCGCATTGCGCTCCAGGAAATTGACTGTGGATGCAGAGGGAAGACCTGAGTGGTGAGACCGAGCTGTGCTGCCGAAGGTGTCCGGCAGCTCTGCGCTGAAAAGCTCAAGATGGGTGAGCCAGAAGAATGCAGCCCGTTTCTTCTTCTTGCTGACACCTGCCAGCGACTGATGGAGGATACCTGACATCTGAAAACGAAGGCTGAGCAAGGCATCGGTTGAACTAAATCACCAGGGGTTTTTATTGGTCTATCTAGGGATCTCTCCTCTATCAGAGAAATGTTATGGCAGTTGCAGGTAAAGCGTCAGGGTCAGTTTTGGAGATTTTTTTTTTTTTTAATGCTAAAGATTTCTATAATTCTGTGTGTGATTTTAACATTGAAGATGCAGGAATGGATCTCTGGCTGGCTTTAGAGCCTTGCACTGAACTTCTCTGAGGTTTCCCTTCTTTCCCCACCACGGGCAAGAGCTCGGGAGCTCGTGTTCCCCGGGAGAAGGCGGCACGTAACCCCGGGGCTGGGGATTCCGGTGCCTTTATCTGAACCGGACGCATCCCGGTCTGGGTCGGTGTCTGTGCCTGTTGGTCTCAACAGAACCTGGTGGGTCGGAAGAGGAAGTGGGAAGAGAAGGACGGGAGAGTGCCCAGTTCAGGATTAAAATGTGCTGTCAGTCTTGCTAGTTCAGGCTCCTTTCAGAAAATGAGCAAAGAGGGTTGGTAAGGCTGATTTTATTATTTTTGCTTCCTGGTTTTTCTCAGCTTAGGTGGGTTGTGTTAATGGGGTCTGGGATTTGTGGGGTTAGCATGGGGTTTTTTGGTCGGTTTTGTTTGGGGTTTTTTTTGAAACTTGGGTTGTGAGGAGGGGTTTGGTTCTCTGCTTTTTGAAGGCTTCGGGGTTCTGTGGGTTTGGGGGAGGGTTATGGGGTTCTGTGGCATTTAGGGTGTCGGTGGGTTTTCTTGTGGGGGTCTGAGCTTTGGGGGTGTTTTGGGGCTTTGGGGGCGGTTCTAGTTTGTGGGGATTCTTTGGGTATTGTAGTTAGCTTGTTTCTTTTCCTCATCTGTCTCTGTCTGGTTCCCTGTTGGCAGTTTTTAATTCCTCCCTCTCCCCGCTATAGCAGCTCTGTACTGGGGTGGTGTCATGTCTAGCCTGCCTCTCCACTGAGGTCAAAAGAGCTGGCTTTTTCCGTAGTGGCCGCGTCTCTCAGAGCTGAGCCTAGAGTCCCTTTTCTTGCTTTTTCCAGGGGCTTCAATGCAAGTCGGATCCAGGTGGAAACTCTTGTGGCAAACTGGGCTGGAGCAATAACTTTCCAGGGAAGCGGGAGCAAGCCTGGCACAGAAGCGATTTCGGAGGCTTTGGGGGATGCGGTCAGGCACTTGAGAGTCAGGCAGTGTGAGGAATGAGTTTGAAAAGTGCCCTCGTCGTCGTCGTCGTTTCTCCCCAGCCACCAGCTGAGTGCACCACGCACGGGTGCTCTCTCTCTGCAAGGGGGAGGAGGTTGGAAAGGGGAGGGAAAAGAAAACCAAAGGCGCAGTTCCAGTGTGCAGGGCTGAGGAGAGTTTATGCGGAAGTAACAGAGAGAGAATTCGCAAAACCAGGACCATGCAGCAAAATAGCTTGAAGCTGGTGATGCGCGGTGCAGTTTCTCCCTGAAGTGCAGGGCTCAGGCTGTACAGCTCCGAGCTGCCCCAAAGCCAGACTGTCCCCAGACCGCACGTCCTGGAGCCGTGCGCTCCAGCCCCACAGCTCCCCCCCAGCCCCAAGCCTCCCTTTATGCTGATGTCGTGGTTTTACCCCGGCTGAGAGCCGAGATCCACGCAGCTGCCTGCTCCTTAAAGAAAAAGAGCAGGGAAAAGGGAAAAGGGAAGGGGGGGTGAGAGGTAAGGGAAGGGAAAAGGAAGGGGCAAATATCCCCAAAACCAAGAAACTGAAAGGCCCATGGGTTGGGATAAGGATAGTTTACTAAGATAACAGAAAGATACAATATATCAATGCTAACAGGACTTTAGAGCAAAAAATATATGAAGCTGTTGATACACAATGCAGTTTCTCACCGAACCCACAGCTCAGGCCGTGCCACCCAGAGCCGTCCCGGAACCCGACTGTCCCCCGAAAACCGCGTGTCCTGGAGCCGCCCCTGCTCCTCCTCCCATCAGCCCCCCTTTGTACTGAGCAGGACGTAATTGGCATGGAATACTCTCTTTGGCCAGTTGGGTCACCTGTCCTGGCTTCGCCCCTCCTTTCTCATGAATAGAGAAATACGAAGAGCTGAGAAGGTCCTTGACTGTCTGACAGCAACTAAAACCATCAGGGTGTTACCAGCACTGCTTTCATTTTAACTCCCAAACACAGCATTCCAGCCGCTGCTGTACATTAAGGTAACTCCATCCTGACCGAAACCAGGACAGCTGACACGATGTCATCGGTGTGGCGTCGCCCTCTGCTTAGTTTGGGTGACGTGCCCTGTCCCTGTCCCCTGCCAGCGTTAGGAGAAGCTGGCAAGCGTGTGGCTGCTGGGCGACAGGTGAAAAGCCGGGGTGCGTGAGCAGCGCGGCTCTCGCCTGAGTGCCCAGCGCAGCTGCGGAGAGAAACGGCCTGGCCGGGTCCGCGCCGCCTTTGCTGCCGCGCGGGACTCGCTGCGTACGGAGCGCGGCCGGCCGTTGCCTAGCGACAATGACGCGGTAGCGGCGGCGGACGGCGGAGCATGCGCAGTGAAGTAAGGCGCAGTGAAGCTGCCCGGAGGACCCTGCGCATGCGCTCTGGAGCGATGTGGTGCAATGGGGGGGGTGGGATATACAGCAGCGGAGGGCACGAACCGGCGCATGCGCAGTCGTGCGCTCGGTGCTGCCGCCTTGCGGACACGCAGCGGTACTGCGCCCGGGTGGCGCAGCGCCCGAAAGCCGCTGCCTTCTGCCTCCGTGCGCACTCGCCGCGTTCCCGCGTGGCTGCGCGCAAAACCCGGTGCGTGCGGACTGCGGCGCGGGACTGCGGGCGGGCGGCAGAGCGCTCGAAACAGGGGCGCCACCATTACCGGGCGGCCGCGCCGCAGGATCGAGGAGCATGCGCAGTAGAGCGCGCTGGAGCGGCACGGAGGACCCCGCCCGTGCTTGCTGGGGCGAGGCGGAGCCCCGCGGCATGCCGGGAAGTGCGCCGTGCGCAGGCGCAGTAAGGCTCGCCCGGGTCCCGGCGTCCGCCGCGGAGCGCGCCAAGCTCGTCTGGGTTCTCGCCGCGCGGCGCCGCCCGCTCCGCGCTCCCTCCCGCTGAGGCGCCGCTGCCGCCGCCCCGCGCGGGGTCGGCCGGGGCCGGGCGGTCGGCGGGTCGGTGCGGGGCCCGCGGGCGGCGAGGCGCCGCGCGTTCCGCCCGCCCCCCGCAGCCGCGGCCGGCGTTCTCCCGGCGCCGGTCCGTGCCGGGACGTTTCTCCGCGGCTTCCGGCGGGGTGGCTGGGCCGGGGGGGGGGGGGGGGGGGGGTGGCTCCGCGGTTCGCGGGCCGTGCGCGGAGGGGGTGGCGGCGGGGGCTCGGGGGTGGGGCCAGGCCAGAGCTCCCCTTGCCCGAGCAGCCGGCACGGGAGACGCGAGGCATGGAAGGGGCCGGCGGGGCGGGGCGGGGCCGGGCGCTCCTGGACGCTGCCCGGTCATCCTGAGCCTGTCCGGGCGGCGGGGTCGGGCCTGGCGCCGGGACAGCGCTCGGCAGCTGTTTGGCTTTGGTGCTCGGCGGGGTCGGGGTGGGGGGAAGGAGGCGGGGCGGGGTTGTTCTTCTCAGGCTCGTGGTTTTCGCTGGGCTTTGGGGGTGCGGGGGTTCTGTGGGGCTTTGCGTTGGGGCTGGGGTTGGTGGGGTCGGTGCGGGCTTGTGGGGTTGTTTTAGCTGGATAGGGGAAGTTGGTTGGGGCTGGCAGGTTTTGGGGGTGTCTGTGGGGTTTGTGTCTCTCTGGAGTTGTGGCTTGTGGGTTTTCTGTCTCGTGGGGTTGTTTTGGCAGAGGAGGGCTTAGGGCTTCTGTTGTGGTTGTTGTGGTGTTCAGTGGTTATTTTGGGGTTTTGTGGTGTCTGGGGTTTCCGGGTGTCCTGGTTTGGGTCAGGATGGAGTTAACTTCTTTTGTAGCAGCGGATGGAATTCTGTGTTTGAGTGTGAAAATTAAAGCAGGACTGATAAACGTCAGGGTGTTTGAGTTGTGGTCAAGCAGTCAGGGACTTCTTCAGTTCTTCTGAATGAAATACGCTCCACCCTTCAGCTAAAGGGAAGCAAAATGCTGGAGCCTGCATTGTGCATTTGTAGAGCTGCAAGAAGTCAGCCCAAAGACATTTTGTCACATTAGTTTGGCATTTGCTAATAGCCACTACAGAATCATAGAATAACAAGGTTGGAAGAGACCTTTGAAGATCGAGTCCAACCATTCCCATCCTATGCTAAACCATATCCCTAAGCACCTCATCTACCCTTTTCCTGAACAGATCCAGGGAAGGTGACTCAACCACCTCCCTGGGCAGCCTGTTCCAGGCCCTGACAACTCTTTCAGTAAATTTTTTTTTTAATATCCAATCTGAACCTGCCCTGCCACAGCTTCATGCCATTTCCCCTTGTCCTATCTTCTCCAAGCTAAACAGCCCCAGCTCCCTCAGCTGTTCCTCATATGATTTGCCCTCCAGCCCCTTCACCAGCCTGGTTGCCCTTCTCTGCACCTGCTCAAGGACCTCAATGTCCTTCTTATGGTGGGGAGCCCAGAACTGCACACAGTACTCAAGGTGTGGCCTCACCAATGCTGAGTCCAGGGGCACAATTACCTCCTTAGACCTACTGGCCACACTGCTTTTGATACAAGCCAGGACGCCATTGGCCTTCCTGGCTGCCTGGGCACACTGCTGGCTCATATTCAGCCTGCAGTCAACCAACACCCCCAGGGCCTTCTCTTCCTGACAGCTCTCCAGCCAACCTCCCCCAAGCCTGTAGTGCTGCATGGGGTTGTTATGTCCCATGTGCAGCACTCTACACTTGGCCTTGTTAAACTTCATCCCATTGGTCTCAGCCCATGGGTCCAGTCTGTTCAGATCCCTCTGAAGAGCCTCCCTACCCTCAGGCAGATCAACACTTCCTCCCAGCTTAGTGTCATCTGCAAACTTCCTGAGGGAGCATTCAATCCCTTCATCCAGGTCATTGATAAAGATGTTGAACAAGACTGGACCCAGGACTGAGCCCTGGGGGACGCCACTCGTCACCAGCCTCCAGCTGGATTTGGTTCCATTCACCACCACCCTTTGGGCCCGTCCATCCAGACAGTTTTTAACCCAGCTGAGGGTCCACCTGTCCAGGCCAGTGGCAGACAGTTTCTCAGTCAGAATGCTGTGAGAAACCGTATCAAAGGCTTTACTGAAGTCCAAGTAGACACACCCACAGCCTGCCCCTTGTCCAAAACCGGGTCACTTTGTCATAGAAGGTGATCAGGTTAGTTTGACAGGATCTACCTCTTGTATACCCATGTTGACTAGGCCTGATCCCCTGGTCTTCACGCATGTGCTGCATGGTAGCTCCCAAGATGAGCCTCTCCATGATCTTTCCTGGGACTGAGGTCAGACTGACAGGCCTGTAGTTCCCCGGACCCTCCTTCTGGCTGTTCTTATATATGGGTGTCACTTCTGCCAGCCTCCAGTCGAGTGGATCTTCCCCAGTCTGCCAGGATTGCTGGTAGATGATGGAAAGGGGTTTGGCAGGCACATCTGACAGCTCTCTTAGCACCCTTGGGTGAATCCCATCAGGTCCCATTGACTTGTTAGTGTCTAACTGGCCAAGTAGGTCGCTAATCATTTCCTCCTTAGCCATGGGAATTATGCTATTCTTCCCCTCTCTGTCAGCCAGATCCTGAGGATGAGTACTCAGGGAATAACCACATCTACTACTATAGACTGAGGTAAAGAAGGAATTAAGGACCTCAGTCTTGTCCTTATCCCTTGTCACTAATGTTCCCTCAGTATCCAACAAGGGCTGGAGATTCTCCTTGACCCTCCTCTTACTGTTAATGTACCTGTAGAAGGACTTTTTAGTATCTTTTACAGAACTGGCCAGTTTGAGTTCCAGTTCAGCTTTAGCCCTTCTGACTTTCTCCCTACATGATCTCACTGAATTCCCATAGTCGGCCCAAGACACTTGCCCCTTCTTCCAAAGCTCATCTTTTTCCCTCTTTTCCCGAAGGTCTTCCTGGATCTCCCTACTCAGCCAAGCTGGCTTCCTTCCTTGCCAACTCCTCTTCTGACAGACTGGGACAGCCTGTTCTTGTGCTGCCAAGATTTCCTTCTTGAGGAGCAGCCAACCCTCTTGGGCTCCTCTGCCCTCAAGGGCTGCCTCCCATGGAATCTTACTGAGCAGCTTCCTGAACAGACCAAAGTCAGCCCTATGGAAGTCTAAGGTGCTTGTTCTGGTGCTTCCCTTTCTTACTTCTCCCAGTACTAAGAATTCTATCAGCTCATGATCACTATGCCCCAGGCATCCTCCAACCTTCACATCCCCCACTAGGCCTTCTGTGTTAACAAACAAGTCCAGCAGGGCAACTTCCCTGGTGGGTTCATTCACCATCTGGATCAGGAAGTTGTCTTCCAAACACTCCAGGAATCTGCTAGACTGCTTCCTGCCTGCTGTACATCCAGGAGACATCTGGTAAATTGAAGTCCCCAATAAGGATGAGGGCTAGTGATCATGAGACTTCTCCCAGTTGTTTAAAAATCAACTCATCAGCTTCCACCTCCTGATCAGGTGGTCTATTGTAGACTCCCATCACTCTGCTTTTATAATTTTTTTGGCAGGGGGGTTGGACCCGATGATCTCTCGAGGTTCCTTCCAACCCCTATGATTCTATATCTCCTTGTTTTCATTTTCCTTTGATCTTTACCCAGAGGCACTCAACCCTTTCATCATCATACTCCAGCTCCAGGCAGTCAAAACATTCTGTGAGATACAGGGCTACCCCACATCCTCTCCTATTCAGCCTGTCACACCTGTATAGTTTATAACCAGCAATTGCAGCATGCCTGTCATGTGAATTGTCCCACCATGTTTCAGTGATGGCAATTACATCACAGTCTCCCTTAGTAACAAGAGCTTCTAATTGCTCCTGTTTATTGCCCATGCTGCGTGCATTGGTGTAGATGCACTTCATCTGGTCTATCGATCTTGATATGCTCCTCAGGGAAGCCTTGTTTCCCAAGAAAAATGCCACTACAGTGACATTTATAGCATATCATTTTTCAGATGACCAGAAGACTTATTTTCATCAGCTTGTCAATTAATACATTTATCATTTGGACTTTCCCTTTAAGTAAGAGTGTTCTCTCATAACTTTCATACCATTGTAAATTTTTACCATGTGGAGGAATCAAGTAAAATTCAATCAATGTGAGATGTACATATAGAGAGAAAGAAATACGAAGAAAGTGCAGCAACAGTATTAAGTTTCAGAGCAAAATCATTTATTTTGCCTAACAATGAAGCTGCTACCTAGAAACAAGACTGATTATTCATAATACCACCCACTGCTATTACCAGAACTCACCTGCTGGCCCAGGCCCAGCTTTGATGGCTCCAGAGCCTCCTCAGTCCAATGGAAAAAGCCTGCCCAGGCTTCAGGTGGGAAGCCAGTCATGACCCTACCTTCTGGTATTTCCTCAGCCCCCTGCTCTTCCAGGGCATAACCTTCCTCCTGTGGATCTGATGTTGATGGAAGATCCATCTCCAAACAGTTGGCCTCGGACTGCAGGAAGAAGCAGATGCTGTTAGCAAGTTGCTGGCACAGGGCACACAATGTTTTCTGTTTTGCCCTCCACAGGATGTAGGCCAGGCAGAACCTGTGGAGACAAGGAGCATCCTGCTGCTGGATGAGCCAAATTTATCCTCCCTAACCAGCCAACACAGGTGAGCTGAGTCAGTGCAGGTAGGCTGAGTGAGCCAGAGCTGTTTTCCACACCACCTGACACCACTTCCCCATGAAAGTAGCTGGCTGGGGAAGGGTTGGGGCTGTTTGCTTCTAGGGCAGTTGGAGTGTGTTAGGCCTGGGTGTGAGTGTAACAACAGTGGGTGAGGTGGCTGGCCGACTCTGTCTGTTTGAAGAAAGCCTCTCTTCCTCCCTTGTCTCAACAGTGGTGACGTTATCCCAAGAGGTCCCGCACCTCAAAGAGGATGTGTCCTACTGCCCACCTGTACAGACTAGGATTTCAGCCATCAGAAGCAGGTGTTCCTCTGCTTCAGAAAGAGCTAATAAAAACTACACCCCACCAGTCATCCTTTGGTTCTACCTGCACGACCATGGTGAAGACATGAGGAGGTGGGACGGGAAACCCACCTCAGCCCTCCAAGCCAGAGTGAATAACTGTGAGGAAACACAGTTAAAAAAGATTCCTTCAAGAAAAATGCTGCAGCAGTTTCCCGTAGACAGCCCACCAGACTGTGTAATTGTCATTGTACCTGTGACCCTCTTGAAGGGACCTCTAAGTCCTCCTTGCAAGAAGTCAACAGCAAATACAATGAGCAAGATTAGGGGGGCCCTGCTTCCAGCCAGGTGGAGGAAAAGGATAACTGGATCTATTGGACTGTGTGGATCCCATGGCCTGGCACATCAGATCCACAAGAGTACCAAGCAGTAGTAAACTCCGGTGCCCAGTGTCTCAAACAGGTTTGAGGTGATGAGCTGAAACATTGTGGGCAGGAGTAGTTTCTTTCTATATACCTCAGAGAAGTCTTATACACAGGGTTGGGGGGTGGAGTGGGGTGTGTTTGCGTGTGTGTGTGGCCATAAATACATGCATTCCTGCATTTTTAATACAAACCAATTATTAATTAACTTTTTGTTTGAATTGGTGTTCCTAATTGAGAGTGATTGAGAACATGTGAAGAAGAATTAGTCAGAGGCTGGATGTTTTAGCTATAAACAACGCCTCCTTAATTCTTTGATTCTTCTGCCTACTTGCAGGTCAAAGTACCACGGTGCTCTCATCACATTCATTAATATCCCCCATAAGATTTATTGAAGCTGTTTGTGTACTCGTGGTGTCTTTTTAAAGAATCACTATATAAATCAGACAAAGCTTTGCAAATGTTTTGAAAATTGACCTGAAGTCTTGAAAACATCAAGGTATTTCACTGTGAAACATGATGCATAATTTAACACTTTGCAGTTGTTAGACAGCCTTCAAAAATTCAAATAACACTCTGTGAAGTAATTATTTTCATTTATGTAGTACATGGTCCACAGAGTTGCAATATTTTTGAATAGTCAGTGAGAGAGTGACTTTGATCTTCACTTTTATTTGCATGGAACAAGTCTAAAGCTCACATCCATGTTTTTAAGATAGCTACAGAGCTAAAGGCACCAAATCCATGTCAAAATTGTGTGGGACAGAAGTGGGCCGACGAATTTTTGAAATCAGATCAAACCTCTAAATTAACAGGGCTTTTCCTGGAAAGTTACACTGCAATTATATAGTATTTTCTGGAATAAAACAAGCAGAGCTGCAATATCACAAAAGTTCTGGTTTTAACTTAATGTAGCAGAACCTGAGGATATGACTGGAACAGTCAGCATGCCTGCTCCTGACCACGATCTTCCAGCTTGCTCTGTAGGCAGAACTGTGTTGTTCAAGCTGGAACATGTTTTCATCAGTAGCAGAAATTACTCATGCCATTTGAAATGAGTAATTAGCAGAAAGAAAACCTGAGTAATGATTAAGTTTTCTATTACTGCTACAACTATTGTATTGTATTACAAAATGACATTGCTCAGTCCTGCCAGCTTTCCTTATAGCTCCTTTGCTTTGCAGAGTGACCTGCCATGGATTCCACATCCCTGACCCAGCCCTGCTCACGTGAGGTCTAAGCATTGTACTTAAACACCTCTTTTATCTTTTTTTATGTTATTTCATCTTTATTGTGCATGTTCATGTCCATGGTTGTTTGGCCCTGGCTGGAGGCCAGACACCTGCCAAAGCTGCTCTATCACTCCCCTTTTCAGATGGACAAGGGAGAAAATGTGTATTGAGAGGCTTAGCAGTTGAGATGATACGGACAGGGAGAGATCATTCCGCAATCAGCGTCACAGGCAAAACGGACTCAACACAGAATAAAGGAAAGAAAACTTAAAAGGCCTTAAAACCACTGAGAACAACAACAGTCCAGAATGAACTTCACACAGGCCGTTCTGTAAGGTGAGTCGTTAATACCTGTATTAAATGAGTTTGAAAACGGAGATAACACCTGTGTTACCTTAGGGGCTACACACAGGTTTTCTTTGCTTGTAAGGAGTTCATGTGGTTTGAAGCGAAGCGCACAGAGAGCAACATGGGCATCAAAGCAACATAATTCTGCTCATTCCATGCCTGCTCTGCTGAGTAATGTGAAAAGCAAGAGGACAAATCGAAGCACAAAGTTGCGGCTGGGTGAGGTGCCTGGAGAGGACCTCTGGAATAGAATATCTCTCGAGTGGCAGATGACATCGTTGTTTTGTTACCAAACCTTTAAACCCCTTGGAAGCACCATGCTTTGTGTTTCCCGTTCCATCGGAATATGCAGCGGAACCACATCAAAGATGCCATGGACTGTCCTGCCACATGCAACAGCCCTACCATCTGTCAATGGTTTGTTGCTCGAGCCAGATGAAGATAACCTAGCCACACCACTGTCTGTAAAATGCTTCTCCTTTTTTGTCCTGGCCTTGCTCTAGTTTCAATGAATTGTTTCTTTAGATCCCCATCAAGCTCTTGTTTCTAATTGCATGAGTTGTGATCCCTGCGTACAGGCACAGACACTTGGGATGGAGTTATAGGGAAAACTAAAGCTCATCAAAATCTGCCCTCTGCAAGTCCAGGGGAAAAGCATTTCTTGTAGGACTTCATTGTAATTGTTGACCTCTCTTTAGTGCAGCGTGTTTAATGTCTGCTTCACTGTTTCTTTTTGCTTCACTTAGCTAACTGACTAGTGGATGACAGGTGGACCATGAGCCAGCAGTGTCCCCTGGTGGCTGAGAGGCAATGGGATCCTGGGATGCATCAAGAACAGTGTGGCCAGCAGGTGAAAGGAAGTGATTCTCCCCCTCTACTCTGCCCTGGTCAGGCCCCACCTGGAGTGTTGTGTCCAGTTCTGGGCTCCCTGGTATAAAACAGACAGGGATCTCCTGGAGATTGTCCACAGGAGGGACACAAAGACGATTAAGGGCCTGGAGCATCTCCCCTATGAGGAAAGGCTGAGTGAGCTGGGACTGTTCAGCCTGGAGAAAAGAAGACTAAGGGGGGACCTTCTTAATGTTTATAAATATCTTAAGTATGGAAGGGAGGGGAAATGTCCAGACTCTTTTCAGTGGTCTGTGGAGACAGGACAAAGGGCAATGGCTGCAAGTTGGAGTACAGGAAGTTCCGCACCAACATGTGGAAGAACTTTTTCCCAGTGAGGGTGACAGAGCCCTGGGACAGGCTGCCCAGGGAGGTGGTGGAGTCTCCTTCTCTGGAGATATTCAAGACCCGTCTTGTGGCATGCAGCTTGAGAAACAAAGCCTCAAGCTCTGCCAGGTTAACAGATAACGGGACGGAGTCTTTAGGCCATGAACCTTGGGGAAACTAAACAAGGTGGCAGCATCGTTGCCAGCCCCCTGCTGGGACAGGCTGCAGGAAAAAGTGGCCTCTATTGCTAAGGTATAGCTGCTGTCTGACCAGGTTTTAGAAGTTCTATTAGCATGATAAGGTAGAGATGCTGCTGTGACAGCAAAACGTTGACCAATCAGATGTAGCCCACGAACACCCGATGTTTGAAAGAAAGCAGCCGTCTGCAGAGCATATGAAAAGGAATGATTCTTTACAAGAAATCGACTCTTGCTTGCATCAAGCTGTGTCCCGTCTCTCTCCGTCGCGGCACTGTCTGGTCGCCTATCTGTGCAATATGAGCTGGGGAGCTGCTTTGGCAGGGGGCTTGGACCCGATGATCTCTTGAGGTCCCTTCCAACCCCTATGATTCTGTGATTCTATATTGTTACACCAAGAAAATACCACCGAGTCAAAGAAAGGTACAGAGACTTGCGTTATTTTCAGTGTCTCCAAACATCACCACTGTTGCAGTTAGATGCCAGGTACACCTGGTGCTGCAAGATAGTGGGGCCCCAGAGGGTTAAACAGTTTGGGGCACCAGTAGTAATATCAAGGGGTCTTCCACAAAGTTGAGTGTCTGTGGGAGGAAACATTGTCAAGGCACATGGTGCCATTGCAGCAGTCCATTCATCATGTGCTTTTGCAGTCCTCCTTGGAGATAGCCAGTGGCCCTAGGGGACAGGATGGGCTGTGTGCTGTGAACCAAACCTTCAGGCTGCTTCACAATGCACCCGAGGTGGAAGTCTCCAGGCCAGTTCTGATGGCACAAAGACCCTGCCACATTAATGCGTGTTCTTTCCCAGCTTCAAGAGTTTTGCTGTGGAATTGGGACATTTGCACTCGTGCAAGCACATGGCGCAGTGGGAGAGGACAAGGTTTTTCTGGTGCAGAGACCTGTGTTCCAGCCATGCAGGTTTCTCAAGAAATTTTACAAGCTCAAGTGCGCAACGTGCAAAATTCCTGGTAAGAAGAGAGGCGCTTGCCCTGCACAGCCCTTGCATGTGTCTTTTTGGCTCGGTGGCCACAGCTGCACGAGAGGGCCAAACAAAGGCCGGTGCCAGCTGGGGAGCACTGAGCATGGGCGTATGTCCAGCAGCCCAGCAGCCTGCCCCTCCCTGGGGAGCCAGCCTCATCTCCCCAGCTCGCCCTCTGCTCCAGCTGCCCTCTCGCAGCAGGAGGCAGGGCTGCTCTTTGCCTTCTGCTGTGCGTCACGTCCGCTCTGGAGATGTGGCCGAAGCTGAAAGGGGACGCTGTCTGGCCCAGTTCCCTGCACGAGGGCTGGGCGCTGATGGCGCCTAGTCTCAGCGCCTGCTGAACGGCGATGGGAGAGACACAGGTGCTTGGAGAGCTTCCCCACTGGGCTGCCGCTCACAGCTCTGCGCCTTGGAGCGTGCAGGCAAAGCATCCAGTCGGGCCTGGATGTCCCCTGAGGGAAGGGAGAGGCGGGAGGGTCAGTGGGGGTCGCAAGGCGGAATTGTGTTGGGACCATCAGCTTCCTGGCAGGAAGGTGTCCTGGTTTTGGTCAGGATGCAGTTAACTTTATTTGTAGCAGCGGATGGAATGCTGTGTTTGAGAGTTAAAATGGGAGTAGTGCTGATAACACCCTGATGTTTCTAGTTGCTGTCAGACAGTCAAGGACTTTCTCAGCTCTTCATGAGAAAGGAGGGGCGAAGCCAGGACAGGTGACCCAACTGACCAAAGAGAGTATTCCACAGCAATTACGTCCTGCCCAGGATATCTGGGGGCTGTCGGAAGGAAGGCCGAGGGCGGCTCCGGGACGCGCGGTTCTTGGGGGGCGGTCTGGTTCCGGGACGGCTCTGGGTGGCATGGCCTGAGTTGTGTGGGTTTGGTGAGAAACTGCATTGTGTATCAACAGCTTCATATATTTTTGCTTTCAAGTCCAGTTAGCATTGTTATATTGTATCTTTCTGTTATCTTAGTAAACTATCCTTATCCCAAACCACGGGCCTCTTATTTCTTGGTTTGGGGTTATTTGCCCCTTCCTTTTCCCGAGAAGGCAGCTGCGTGGATCTCGGCTCTCAGCTGGGGTAAAACCACGACAGAAGGCAAGGGAAGCAGCAGGTGTTGGAGACTATGGGGCCCCTCAGGTCCCACAGGGAGCTGCATCCCCCCAGGAACTTGGCAGCAGTGGCTCCCAAAGATGCCTGCTAGAAGCCTGTTGGAGTCAGCCCCAAAGGAGGGTGGTGCCCTCCTGCTCAGCTGGTGCCCTCTTGTTTCCAGCCTCCCAGCTGTGACCACGCACAAATCAGTGGCCACTACCACTTCTGTGAAGCCCATGAGAGTGCCAGCGCCTTGGGGCCAGGGAGCCCGCAGAGGTAATGTCCCAGCGAGTGCTGGCAGGGGGGTTGTGGGTGCTCCTGCCTGGCCCGCAGGGTCCCAAAGAAGCTCTGTTGTGCTTTTCTTTTGCCTCCCAACGGCAGTGAGCGTGCTGGAACCAGTGTTCCTGGCTCAGCGGAGGGTTTCTGTAGCCTTGCAGCAGAGTAGAGCCAGGGCAGCTAGCCAAGAAGTTGGCCAAGCCAGGTGAGCCCTTTGGAGGAGCGCTGACGCCGGGGCATGGAGGCGCACGGTGCCCTGGCTGACGTGCCAGAGAGCCAAGTCCCATGGCCAGGGTGCCCCATGTGCTGAGGCCGAAAGGCCGCACAGATGTCGGCCGGCTGGACATGTGGCCCTCCTGCCCAACAGCCCGGTGGGGCCGGAGCACCTGGCTCTGCCTAAGCTCCCCAAAGCTCAGCGTGTTGTGCCTCTCTAGATTCCTGCCTGTGATCAAGAAGTCCAAGGAGGAGCTGAAGCAGCCCAGGCCTCCAGCTGAGCCGCGGTTGCATCTCCCTCCATGTGTTCCGCAGCCGTCACGAATGGTATGCCCTAGGGATCTGCCAGCCTTGTGTCACGTTTTGAGCGCTGGGGGTTGGGACAGAATCAAGAGGTGCCCAGTGCCCCAGCCCTCCTGTCCTGCCCAAGCCCGAGGAGAGTAAACGCCGCATGTGTGTTGTGTGCACGGCCTCCAGGTTACGAGCTCGTGCCGCACCGAGAGGGAAGAAAAAGAACTCCGGCTGCTGATGGCACCCAAGCGCCTAGAAATTGAAGCCGACGTGTGGTGCAGATACAATACTGACAGAATGGGGCAGAACGTGGCGCGAGGCCAGGTACAGCGCGTGCTTCACAGCCCCCAGGAAAAGGGCATTTCCCCCTCCCCATTCCCTGCGAGGTGAGCAGGGGGGGGCCTGCTGCCGCGGGCGCAGCTGCAGAGCCGTGGGCATGTGGCCAGGCAGGGGGTCTTCTGTGTGCCTGCGGCCCTGCATATTGCCCCGTGCGAGAAGCTGCAGCACGGGCGGTCTGTCTCATGCCCATACACCTCTGCGAGGGGACAGCAGCACCACCTTAAACATAAGCCAAGACTGTGCAAGTCATACGCCTGGCTGAAGCCCGGGGAACAGCCCCAGCTCTTGGTGGCAGTGCTTAAGGAAAGTGTCTTCTGCCTTTGCAGACCTCCTGCCCCTACGTGTCTGAAGATCCCTTTTGTCCTCCCCACCTCCTGAGAAAGGCCTATGCTGAGAAGCTGAAGGATCAGCAGGAGAAGAGCTGCCAAAGCTCATTGAGGCCGAGAGCACCGGAGGGGCAGGCAGAGCCGTGCCTCCCAGAGAGAGCACGGGAAGGGTAAGCGTGTCCCATATTGGGCCCTGCTGCCATTCTCCCCCCTGGCTCGTCTGCACTTTTCATGCTGCAGCTTGACTGGGGCACGAGGACCCAGGTGCCGCCGCACAGAGCAGCGGTCTGGCCTCGGCAGCGCCTCTGAACACTACTGTCCTGAGGCCGGCTTTGGGGTGCTGAGGCGTCCTTAGCCCTGGGCACAGAGCTGAGGGCTTTTCTTCTGTGCCCTTTAGCCAGGGGAAGAAGAGGAGGCTGTTGGAGCGCCGTGGGGGAGCCAAAGGCCAGGGACTGCCAGCCATGCCACGGAGGCTGCAAGCAGCCCCGGAGAGTCCAGTGGAAGGGGCCGGTCAGTGGGGACAGGCCCTAGGACCATCAGGACAGCAGTGCCTCTGCCATGGCACATGGCATGGGGAATGCTGGGAGCTGGGCGTGGGGCTTACGCCATGGCCTTGCTGGCGTGTGTGTCACCCACAGCACGGCTGTCCTGGTGTGTCCGGTGGAGACTCCACATTCCAAAAAGCTCTGTTGTTCTGTTAGCAACAGGCTGTGTGTCAGGCATGACTGGGAAAGCAGCACCAGACATTCTGTGATTAATGACTGCACCCATAAAAGGTCTGGCTGCACTTCTCTTGACCCGACTCTGGTGTCACTGGCTGTGCAGTGCAGTGTCATATATCATAGAATCATAGAATCATGGAATGGCGTGGGTTGGAAGGGACCGCAAGGATCACAGAGCTCCAACCCCCCTGCCAAAGGCTGGGCCACCAACCTCAGGTCTGGATCTACACAAGGTTGCCCAGTGGCCCATCCAACCCGGCCTTGAACACTTCCAGGGACCTGCATCCACTACTTCTCTGGCCAGCCTGTTCCAGCACCTCACCACTCTCTCTGTAAAAAACTTCCCCCTAATATCTAATCGAAACCTTCCTTCCTTTAGTTTTAATCCATTCCCCCTTGTCCTGCCATTGGCTATCCTTTTAAAAAGTTGAATCCCCTCCTGCTTATAAGCTCCCTTCAGGTACTGGAAGGCTGTAATGAGGTCCCCCCACAGCCTTCTCTTCTCCAGGCTGAACAAGCCCAGCTCCAGAGGTTTCTTTCCTTTATTCTGTGTTGAGCCTGTTTTGCCCGTGACACTGATTCCAGAATGATCTCTGCCTCTCCTTAACTCCTAGGCCTCTCAAAATATATTTTCTCCCATGTCCAGCTGAAAAGGGGAGTGACAGACCGACTTTGCTGGCCAGTGCTAAAGCACAACAAGCCACCATCTAGGCTCAACCACCTAATCAGCACGCAGGGGAGGAGGACCTGCATCACATGCTGGTCAGAAGGAAAAGAAATCACACTTGCTTTCTCTGAGCACCTCCACAGCACATCAGTATTCCTAGCCAGATGCCTATTTTGCTGAGCAAAAATTCCCTTAAAGGATTTATTAATGGGGTTTCCCTTGAAGTTGAAAAGAGCAGGGAGTGTTAATGAATATATTTAATTTTCAAGTCTATAAAATAATTTGGCTGAGCATCACCATCTATTAGTTCCTGCTAGCAATGTAAAGCCACTGTTTATCTGTAATTACTGATTCATGGTTATGTCTGGGTCTTCAGCTGGGCAAGGGTCTTCTTGACCTTTGGGTGTCTTTTTTTGGTATTATTATAATGAGGACAGATCAGTTAGGGATGCTGTTTTGGGTATGCATGGCAAGGGTTTGGTAGTGGACAGTGGGACTGCAGGGTGGCATCGGAAAGAATCTTCTAGAATCTTCCTCTATGTCTGCCAGAGTCCATTCCATCCATCTCCAATATGGACCTGCTGCTGACCAAGGCTGATCCCAGCAGCAAGGGTGGTAGTGCCTCTGGGATAACATTTTTAAGAAGGAGAAAGGATAAAGAAGCAAGAAGTTGTAAGAAACTTTTCTGACACTGAGTTCAGTTCAAGAGGAGGAGGTGCTCCACGTTCCTGAGCAGAGATTCCCCTGTAGCCTGTAGAGAAGACCATGGTGAAGCAGGCTGTCCCCCTGCAGCCCATGGAAGATCATGGGGAGTAGAGATTCTGTTGGCAGCCTGTGGAGGACCCCATGTCAGAGTAGCTGGAAACAGCTGCAACAAGCTGTGACCCACTGGAAGGCCAATGCTGGAGCAAGCTCCTGGCAGGCCCTGCAGCCTGTGGAGGGACGAGCCCATGCTGGGGTAGGTTTGCTGGGGGGAATTGTGAGCCCACGGGGGACTTGTGCTGGAGCAGCCTGGTCTATAAGGTCTGCAGCCCACGGAAGGGGACCACGCTTGGGCAGTTTGTGAAGAACTGAAGGCCCCGTGGGAAGGACTCAGGTTGGAGAAGTTCACGGAGGACTTTCTCCCATGGCAGGGACCCCACGCTGCAGCAGGGGCAGAGTGTGAGTCGTCCTTCCCCTGAGGAGGAGGGAGTGGCAAGGACATTGTGTGATGAACTGACTCCACCCCCATTCCCCACCCCCCACTGCCATTGTGGGGGAGGAGGGAGAGAAATGAGTGAAGTTGAGCCTGGGAAGGAGGGCGGGGTGGGAACACATGTTTTAAGGATTCGTTTTATTTCTCATTATCCTACTCTGTTTTGAATGGGTAATAACTTCCTTTAATGCATTTTATTCTGTGTTGAGTCTTTTTTAGCTGTAACAGTAATTGCTGAATGATGTCACCCTGTCCTTATCTTGACCTGCGAGCCTTTCATTGTGTGTTTTCTCCCCTGTCTGTCTCTGGAGAGGGAGTGCTAGAGTAGTGTTGGTGGGCATCTGGCCTCCAGTGAGGGTCAACCCCCCACAGATGCTTGGACTTTGGTTTTCACTGGCTAACTGTGTGTGTTTTAGATGTTCTCAGTGTTCCAGGACAATTAGTTTATAGGTGTTCCTTGAACTAATTCCCTTCTTAGCAACCACACAGCGACTATCTACAGTCATTCTTAATGGAGCCATTGTGATCCAGACCCATGGTTAACTTTCAAGTTTGAGGATGGATATCAACCCCAGGGATGCAAACTTCTCAGGACTAGAAATCTGACTGACTTGTTGGCTTGAAGTTTCCATCAATCCTGGCGTGCAGTTTCCAAAATTTTTTCCAGTGTTGATGTTCATTTTGTGCACAAGTACACAATCCAAGAATGGAACTTGTTGGCAAGACCAGTTTGATGCAGTGGCCATATCAGGAATGTACTCTGCTGGTGGGATCCATTTTTGCAAGATAATAATCCTCATGTCTTGCAACGTATTTGGTCTTACGAGGAGTAAAGTAAGGACAGCAGGCTATGTAAAGAGACTGTCCTGTCAGAAGAGAATGGCCTTTAAACGAGTAAGAATATAAACACTACCAAGTGGTGGAAAGTGTTAGCCAAATTTACCAGCGAGGCATTGTTTACTGACATTTGGTTCAGCTGTTTAGCAGGGAGTCTCTTGTAGTCAGTGCTTCACAAGAGCCAGGCTTAGGTTACTTCAAGGTGTTTGGTTTGGTGATGACAGTCAGGAAGTTCATGTGCAATGAGTTGATCCCTTGTGATTATTTTTGGAAGCTAAGGAGGAGTCAGTTGTGAATGCCTTTTAGATGGGCACAGATCTGCTGGTTTGTAGACTAGGTAGATTTATGTAGGGGTGTGTGTTGATTTGCTGCTCTTCAAGCCTCTCGTGAGCGTTACCTCGCGCTTTTTCTGCCAGCCACAAAGATGGGATCAGCTATTTCAGCACTGCAGGAAAAAAAATGCAGATGTTCAGACGTGTCACTTGTGGAAAGTGGTAAGAAATGTTGCTTTTGCAAACTGAAAAATGTTACTGTATTTTTGACTGACTTAGAGGTCTCAGGCTGCCTCATCAGAAATCCTTCGTAGGGAATTTAGGATAGCACATAAAATAAAGGGGAATACTGTTCTGAAATAAGGGTTCAATTTGAGTACATAGCTCTGCTAAAAGATACAGATGATCCTGGACAATGAGATAAGGGGTTAAATGGTGACTGAGGACATGGGCTGGAACTTAAGGAAGTCAGGCCCAAGGAACAGGCTTGGACCATGTTGATTGATAATGGGGCACAAATTACCACATCAAGGAAAAACAGGCAAAACAATGTGGGGTCTGGATAAATCATTTTGACCAGGAGTGGAATCGCCCATTAGTAAAGATAACAAACCTTTTCAGAGGCTACAAAATTAACATGCACATAACTGAAGCCTGTATGGAGCTTTGACTTCCTTCAATTCCAGGCCCATGTCCCTCTGTCCTGGTTTTGGTCAGGATGGAGTTAATTTCATTTGTAACAGCAGATGAATGCTGTGTTTGAGAGTGAGATGGGAGTAGTGCTGATAACACGCTGATGTTTCTAGTTGCTGTCAGAAAGTCAAGGACTTTCTCAGCTCTTCATGAGAAAGGAGGGGCGAAGCCAGGACAGGTGACCCAACTGACCAAAGAGAGTATTCCACACCAGTTACGTCCTGCCCAGGATATCGGGGGCTGACGGGAGGAAGGCCTGGGGCGGCTCCGGGACGCGCGGTTCTTGGGGGACGGTCGGGTTCTGGGACGGCTCTGGGTGGCACGGCCTGAGTTGTGTGGTTCAGTGAGAAACTGCATTGTGTATCAACAGCTTCATATATTTTGCTTTGAAGTCCTGTTAGTATTGTTACATTGTATCTTTCTGTTATCTTAGTAAACTATCCTTATCCCAACCCACGGGCCTCTTAATTTCTTGATCTTGGGGTTATTTGCCCCTTTCTCTTCCTTTTCCCTTCCCTTACTTCTCAACCCCCCCCTCCCCTTCCCTTTAACCTGCTCTTTTCCTTTAAGGAGCAGGCAGCTGCGTGGATCTTGGCCCTCAGCCGGGGTGAAACCATGACAGTCTTTTTGGCGCCCAACGTGGGGCACGAAAGGTTGGGATAACGGTAGATCTGACCCTGACCCGATTGTAATTAAGTCAAAGTTGTGAGAAGCACTTTGATTTAAGCAGTCTCTGGTCACGATGCTCTGGTATTTACTTACAAGGCTGTGCTCACAGCTGTGGCAGCAAAAGCACCGTCTGTTGTATGCAATCCTAGCAGGATCCTTTAACATCCTGGGACTGCGGCTCCTGTTTTCGTTCCCATACCCCATTTTGGTGTATTTTATGAAAACAGTTTATGATACAGTGATATCGATGATCGTGAACGTGTTCTGGTACTTGTATGAGATTTTGCTGCCCTGTCCATTCTTTGGACAGGGAGGAGTTAATAATGGCAGCTGGTATGGTGGGAGTACAGAAAGAAATATCTATGCTGCTTTCTCTTCCTTTGGGCTCAATACAACAGCTCTGGTAACAGTTTTTGAAAATTTCCAATATCCCTGGAATATTCAAACTAGCATTTTGCTGTTGTTATGTTTGGTGAATATGGTTCTGCTTTTGTTCAATATGAAGCAAAGGTTTATGAATACCACTCAAGAGTGTTCTGCGAGGCCAGATAATCACGAGTGGCAGGGTACGTGGCAGAGTATGGGCAACTACCTAGGCACTTTCTCACGTCCGATGTTTTGGAGTTTCACTCCCAAACAGTTACAGGACCCTGATAAAGTGGCTGCATATCTGAAAAGAAATTGCCATAAGTTTCCCAGAGATGCACACCTTACTGCACTGTGCTGGGCCCTGGCCACTATTTACCAAACACTGCTTGATAGCAGTCAGCACTGTCAGAGGGAAAGGAAGGAAAACAGACCAGCAGAAACTGCAGCTACTGTAACCACTGGGACTAACACTGAGGCCACTGTAACTTCTGTGACTAGCACTGTGGCTACTGCAGCTACTGTAACCACTGGGACTAACACTGAGGCCACTGTAACTCCTGTGACTAGCACTGTGGCTACCGCAACCTGCCCAACTGATGCTGCAGCTACTGCTGCCCCTACAGCAGATACTGCCGGTAAAACAAAAAATCAACCCTCATCAGTGTCTGTTGCTCCCGTACCAAAGAGGAAATACACAAAGAGAGTTGTTCCTGTAGTGAAGGATGAGGATGAGGATGAAATTGAATCAGGGCCACCTGATGAAGGTCAGGATAAAGCAGGCTCATCTGATGAATGTCAGGATAAAGCGGGGTCATCTGATGAATCTCAGGATAAGGCAAAGCCTTCCAAACCATCTCAGGATGAAGCAAAGCCATCCAAACCATCTCAGGATAAGGCAAAGCCATCTCAACCATCCCGGGATAAGGTTGTTCCATCTCAACCATCTCAGGATGAGGTTGTTGTTACACGATCCCTGTCCCTGAGTGAGCTGCGTGAAATTCGAAAAGATTTCAGCCGCCACCCAGGTGAGCACATCATCACTTGGCTGCTCCGATGCTGGGATCACGGGGCCAGTAGTCTGGAATTAGATGGCAGGGAGGCCAAGCAGTTGGCATCCCTAGCTAGAGAAGCAGACATTGATAAGGCAATTGGTGAAAAGCCTGAAATCCTCAGCCTCTGGAGGCGACTACTGTCAAGTGTGAGGGAAAGGTATCCCATAAAGGAATATATTACATGTCAAACACCCAAGTGTAACAACCTAGAGGCAGTTATCCAGCACCTGAGAGAATTAGCTGTACGGGAGGTAATTTATTATGATCTGGACAACTCACAGCTTCCCTCTGATCCTGATGACGTCCTATGCACTCCAGCTATGTGGCGTAAGGTGGTACGAAGTGCACCAGCAGGGCACACCAATTCATTGGCAACAATGGACTGGAGTGATACATATCCACCAGCCGTATCTGAGGTGTCCAGCCACCTTCAGAGATATCAGGACAACGTTTCTCTCTCTGTCATCGCAGCAGTAGAGAAACTGGTCAAGCGACTTGACGAAAATGTGTCCAACTCCCAACCCGTATGCAGCCATGTTGCAGCTATTGGGAGAAAGCGTCCATCATCCCAGAAGGGAGGATACAGTAGGTACACACCGCGAGAGACGCTGTGGTTTTACCTGCATGACCATGGTGAGGACATGAGTAAGTGGGGTATGCAGCCCACCTCAGCCCTTCAAGCACGAGTAAATGAGCTGCGAGGTAAAAGAATCACACAACGCGGTTCTGCCAGGAAGAACGCTGCACCAGTGAACAGCCAACACAATCAGCAACAATAGAGGTGCCCTGCCTCCAGCCAGGTGGAGGAGAGGGATAACCGTGGTTATTGGACTGTGTGGATCCGATGGCCTGGCACGTCAGACCCACAAGAGTACAAGGCTCTGGTGGATACTGGTGCCCAGTGTACGATAATGCCATCGAATCATGTTGGGACAGAACCTGTTAGCATTTTTGGAGTGACAGGGGGATCCCAACAATTGACTGTGTTAGAGGCTGAAGTGAGCTTAACTGGGAAGGACTGGGAGAAACACCCAGTTGTGACTGGCCCAGAAGCTCCGTGCATTTTAGGTATGGATTACCTCCGTAGAGGGTATTTTAAAGACCCAAAAGGGTACCGATGGGCTTTTGGAATAGCTGCTTTGGAGACAGAAGAAATTGAACAATTGCGTGCCTTGCCTGGACTCTCGGATGATCCTTCTGTTGTGGGGTTGTTGAAGGTCGAAGAACAGCAAGTGCCAATTGCTACAACGACAGTGCACAGAAGACAATACCATACTAACCGGGATTCCCTGATCCCCATCCATAAGCTGATTCGTCAACTAGAGAGTCAAGGAGTGATCAGCCGAACCCGCTCACCCTTTAACAGTCCCATATGGCCAGTGCAGAAGTCTGATGGAGAGTGGAGGCTGACAGTGGATTATCGTGGCCTAAATGAAGTCACTCCAGGTATGAGTGCTGCTGTACCGGACATGCTGGAACTGCAGTATGAACTGGAATCAAAGGCAGCTAAGTGGTATGCCACAACTGACATTGCAAATGCTTTCTTCTCAATACCACTGGCGCCAGAGTGCAGGCCACAGTTTGCTTTCACCTGGAGGGGCATCCAATACACGTGGAGTCGTCTGCCCCAGGGGTGGAAACACAGCCCTACCATCTGCCATGGACTGATTCAGACTACACTGGAAAAGGATGAAGCCCCAGAGCACCTGCAGTATATTGATGACATCATTGTATGGGGCAATACAGCAGAGGAAGTATTTGAGAAAGGAAAAAGGATAATTCAAATCCTTTTAGAAGCTGGTTTTGCTATAAAGCAAAGTAAAGTCAAGGGGCCTACGCAAGAAATCCAGTTTTTAAGAATAAAATGGCAGGATGGGCGTCGTCAGATCCCAATGGACGTTATCAATAAAATAGCAGCTATGTCTCCACCAAGCAACAAAAAGGAAACACAAGCTTTCTTGGGTGTTATAGGTTTTTGGCGAATGCATGTCCCAAACTACAGTCTCATTGTGAGCCCACTTTACCACGTAACTTGGAAGAAGAATGATTTCCAATGGGGCCCTGAGCAGCAGCAAGCCTTTGAGCAGATCAAACGCGAGATAGTCCATGCAGTGGCCCTTGGGCCTGTCCGGACAGGGACAGACGTTAAAAATGTGCTTTACACTGCGGCCGGGGAGAATGGCCCTACCTGGAGTCTCTGGCAGAAAGCACAAGGGGAGACTCGAGGTCGACCGCTGGGGTTTTGGAGTCGGGCCTACAGAGGATCTGAGGCCAATTATACTCCAACAGAAAAGGAAATACTGGCCGCCTATGAAGGGGTTCGAGCCGCTTCAGAAGTGATTGGAACTGAAGCCCAGCTCCTCCTAGCACCCAGACTACCGGTGCTGGGCTGGATGTTCAAAGGGAAGGTCCCTTCTACACACCATGCCACTGATGCTACGTGGAGCAAGTGGGTTGCACTGATTACTCAACGGGCTCGAATAGGAAACCCTAATCGCCCAGGAATTGTGGAAGTGATCACAGACTGGCCTGAAGGCAAAGATTTTGGGATGTCACCAGAGGATGAGGAGGTAACACGGGCTGAAGAAGCCCCACCTTACAACAAACTGCCAGAGAATGAGAAGCAATATGCCCTTTTCACTGATGGCTCCTGTCGCCTTGTGGGAAAGCATCGAAGATGGAAAGCTGCTGTATGGAGTCCTACAAGACGAGTAGCAGAAGCCGCTGAAGGAAAAGGTGAATCAAGCCAGTTTGCTGAGGCGAAAGCCATCCAGTTAGCCCTGGACATTGCTGAGAGAGAAAAGTGGCCAATGCTCTACCTTTATACTGATTCATGGATGGTAGCCAATGCCCTGTGGGGTGGTTGCAGCAGTGGAAAAAGAATAACTGGCAGCGTAGAGGCAAACCCATATGGGCTGCTGACTTATGGCAAGATATTGCTGCCCGGTTAGAGAAGCTTGTTGTAAAGGTACGTCATGTTGATGCCCATGTGCCTAAGAGTCGGGCCATGGAGGAACATCAAAACAACCATCAGGTAGATAAGACTGCCAGGATTGAAGTGGCTCAGGTAGATCTAGACTGGCAACGTAAAGATGAATTATTCCTAGCTCGATGGGCTCATGATTCCTTGGGTCATCAAGGGAGAGATGCAACATATAGATGGGCTCGAGATCGAGGGGTGGACTTAACCATGGATGCTATTGCACAAGTTATCCATGAATGTGAGACGTGTGCCGCAATCAAGCAAGCGAAGCGGTTGAAGCCACTTTGGTATGGAGGACGGTGGAGTAAATACAAATATGGGGAGGCCTGGCAGATTGATTACATCACCCTCCCACGAACCCGCCATGGCAAGCGCTACGTGCTTACGATGGTGGAGGCAACCACCGGCTGGCTAGAGACATATCCCGTACCCCATGCCACTGCCCGGAATACAATCCTGGGTCTTGAAAGGCAAGTCCTATGGTGACACGGCACCCCAGAAAGAATTGAGTCAGACAACGGGACTCATTTCCGAAATGCTCTCATAGACATGTGGGCAAAAGAGTATGGCATTGAGTGGGTGTACCACATTCCTTATCATGCACCAGCCTCTGGGAAAATTGAACGATATAATGGACTCTTAAAGACTACCCTGAAAGCGATGGGTGGTGGAACATTCAAACATTGGGATACACATTTAGCCAAAGCCACGTGGTTAGTTAACTCTAGAGGATCCACCAATCGAGCTGGTCCTGCCCAGTCAAAATTTCCACGTACTGTGGAAGGAGACAGAGTCCCAGTGGTGCATATGAAGAGTATATTAGGGAAGACAGTTTGGGTCATCCCTGCTTCAGGCAAAGGTAAACCCATGTCTGGGATTGCTTTTGCTCAAGGACCTGGTTGTACTTGGTGGGTAATGCAGAAGAATGGAGAAGTTCGATGTGTACCTCAAAGGGATTTGATTTTAGGTGAGAATAGCAAATATAATTAATAAGGTAGAAATTGTATTATAATAATTTCTCTGTGCATTCATTATTGATATTATTGCTGTATGTTGTGTTGTATGTTGTACCAATGGAATTACAGCCGGAGTCATACAAGTCAATGAAGGAAGAGTGCCACGATGACGGGACCAAGACCTGGTGTTCCAAGAACTTTTTCCTCTTCCCTTTGAAAATGAACGTCTTTGATTCACAGACTATGAACATGGACCATGTCAGGTGTATCGGTCGAGAGCCCGAGATGCAGCACGCAACAATCCAGTGACGCATACTGACACCATGGGAGACTTTTACGACGAATGAAGCCTGAAAATCATCATGGACTGAATGTTCATTCACTCAACCAACTCTGAAGAATGGTCCATAGACTAAGGGAATAATACATGTGTGCACACATATATGTATGTCTGAAACAAGAAATTGTTGGATTTGGTCATGACGTAAATGGTATGGAATAAGGGGTGGATAATGTCCTGGTTTTGGTCAGGATGGAGTTAATTTCATTTGTAACAGCAGATGAATGCTGTGTTTGAGAGTAAGATGGGAGTAGTGCTGATAACACCCTGATGTTTCTAGTTGCTGTCAGACAGTCAAGGACTTTCTCAGCTCTTCATGAGAAAGGAGGGGCGAAGCCAGGACAGGTGACCCAACTGACCAAAGAGAGTATTCCACGCCAGTTACGTCCTGCCCAGGATATCGGGGGCTGTCGGGAGGAAGGCCGAGGGTGGCTCCGGGACGCGCGGTTCTTGGGGGACGGTCGGGTTCTGGGACGGCTCTGGGTGGCACGGCCTGAGTTGTGTGGTTTGGTGAGAAACTGCATTGTGTATCAACAGCTTCATATATTTTTGCTTTGAAGTCCTGTTAGCATTGTTACATTGTATCTTTCTGTTATCTTAGTAAACTATCCTTATCCCAACCCATGGGCCTCTTAATTTCTTGATTTTGGGGTTGTTTGCCCCTTCCTCTTACTTTTTCCCTTCCCTTACTTCTCACCCCCCCCCCCCCCCACCCCTCCCCCCGCCCTTCCCTTTAACCTGCTCTTTTCCTTTAAGGAGCAGGCAGCTGCGTGGATCTTGGCCCTCAGCCGGGGTGAAACCATGACAGAAGGACATTGAGGTCCTCGAGCGAGTGCAGAGAAGGGCAACCAGGCTGGTGAAGGGACTGGAGGTCAAATCCTATGAGGAGCAGCTGAGAGAGCTGCTTTAGTCTGAGGGGCTGTTTAGTCTGGAGAAGAGAAGGCTGAGGGGAGACCTTATCACCACCTACAACTACCTGAAGGGAGCTTGTAGAGAGGTGGGCGATGGTCTCTTCAGCCAGGTGACAGGAGATAGGACAAGGGGCAATGGCATGAAGCTGTGCCAGGGCAGGTTTAGATTGGATAGTAGAAAACAATTTCTACTGAAAGAGTTGTCACGGCCTGGAACAGGCTGCCAAAGGAGGGGGTTGAGTCACCATCCATGGATGTGTGCAAAAAAAGGGGTGATGAGGTACATAGGGATATGGTTTAGCATAGGGTGGGAATGGTTGGACTCGATGATCTTCAAAGGCCTCTTCCAACCTTGTGATTCTGTGATTCTGGGAGGAAAATTAAGTACCTTCCTCATGGCACAGGCCTTACAATTACCACACCTTGGCCTTATTAGATACATAGCTTAAAATCACAGTACTGTCAAGTACCTAAAAAAACCCCTGGTCTGGTAGAAAGGGTTGGAACAAGATAGGCTTTGAGTTCCCTTCCACCTCAAACCATTCCATGATTCTATGAATATACTTCATTCTACTGCTCATCACTTAAGATCTCATTTTAGTGCCCATGATGTGGCAGTGAATTTACCAGTACTCAACTAAACCTGGGATGGAGTTAAGCAGTGACCATATTATGAAGCCTGTCTTGGCTTTGTCTTGTCTTGAACAACCTAAAGAATGTAAACCCTTGCCATCTTACTGTACGCTGCCTTTTTGTTGTTCAGGGGCAGAGAGTGTGGGGGGTATGTTAATGAGTTCAGGAAGAAAAGCCAGGTCTGACACAGGCTTCAGCAGTAGCTGCTGTTGAGCTTCAACCAAGCTAAAAAAGAAGTCATTTGTGTTCCTGCTTTGTTACATGTCCCTTAGCTTTGAATCTGTACATCTCACCTATAACTACATGTCTTGTTAAACAGCCTCTTGTGGCAGAGCCTGCCAGAAGTGTTGGAAACAGCAGATAACAGTGCCAGCTTGTTTGCCTTCTCCCCACCATTGTTCTGATTACAGTAATAAATTACAAGTGGATTTCTCTTGTCAGTAAAATATTTCAGAGAAATGTTTCAATTTTAGTCATTTCTGAAGATATTCTGAATTCTATTTTAATTTTCTTGATGATTTCAACGGGAAAAAAAATTGGAAAGTTTTTGGTGTGTGGTTTTTGGGGTTTTTTACCCTCTAATTTTTGCTGTTTTTCGGAGCTCTGGAATAGGCTGCCCAGGGAGGTGGTGGAGTTTCCTTCTCTGGAGATATTCAAGACCCGTCTGGACGCCTATCTGTGCAATATGAGCTGGGGAGCTGCTTTGGTAGGGGGGTTGGACTCCATGGTCTCAAGATCCCTTCCAACCCCTAGGATTCTGTGATTCTGTGGTTCTACACTATTAGGTGGAATTACAAAGAGCCTGTAAGCTTTGGTCTTCAGAGACCATGGCAATATGGCCTCAAGTAAAACCACACACGAAACATGTTGCTAGTCTGTTAATTTCTCCCATTTCTCATTACTGGGTGCCTGAATTATAGCATCCTCCTTTCTACCTCCTGTCAGACACAGAAAATAAAAGCATTATTCAGAATGCAGGGGAAATACTCAGCTAGTTCTTACTAAAAGAATCAGGAAGAGTTGTTAGAAATTGTGTGACCATTGCTGCAGCATGTATGGAATGAAGTGAATGGGAATGAAAGTGAATTTTCATGTAGTGCATCTACTCCAAAGCTGGAAACAAATGTTGTATCATGTGGCTTAAATATACTGGTTTATAGTTTGTATTTATTAAATTCAAGCATTCCCCAGACATCACACACATTTAAATACATTCAATTTCCATTAGCTATTGGAACTAGGGAGTGAACTTGCCTGTGAACTATAAATTCATAGCCTAGTAAAGGAAAGAGCAAAGAACTCATTTTTGATTGTAAACACAGGCTAACACTGAAAAACACTTTCTTAGCCATTTTTGAAGGAGGTCGTTTAGTCATTTCCGTGTCTCACAGAAGATCAGACTTTCCAGATTCTTCAATTTATGGGGAAAAAATATGTTCCTCTGTAACAAAAAGTTAGAAGGACAGTTTCCTACAAAGCTTGAAATAGCAAATCTGAAGAGTATAAATATTAAATAAAAGATATAAATATATAATCTAATCAAGTTAGTCTCACAGAAATAACTTCAACTAAGACACCACTTTCAGGACAATGCTTTTTTTAATAGAAATACAAATGTCTTTGATAATAAGAACCTAATAAAAAATAACTGGTATCACATTTTCATTATCAAGTGCATCAACAAGTCTTGACATCACATAAATTGGTGTGTAAAAAGCATAAGTATAGTTTATCAATTACAAATATAACCTATTGAAACACAGTAAAGATCACAGTTTAGAAGTAGCTGCTAGTAAAGCTGTTTACATGAGGGTAAATGGATGGGAGGAGAGTCTTTTCTCATGAACGAACATGTGAGTCATCTGAAAGAACCCCACATTGTTGTAGCTTTGCATGGTTTGGTTTTGGTGAAGAGGGGTGGGCAGTAGGGGTGGCTCCTGCAAGAAGCAGCCAGAAGCTCGCTGCAGGCCCAACAGAGCAAACACCAGCCAGCTCAAGGCCAGAGTCATTGTTAATGAGCCCACCAGCGGTGGTCACAGTGCCTCTGGGAACCATATTTAGGAGGGAAAAAACCCACAAGCAGCTGCATTTTGCCCCCAGAGAAGGGAGTGAGAAGATGTAAGAAACTGTGCAGGCAACAAGGCCAGAGAAGGTGGTTGAGGAGGTGCCCCTGCAGCCCATGGGGAAACCCACAGTGGACCAGGTATCCCCCCGCATCCCATGGAAAAGGCCGAGACCCCACCTGCAGCCTGAGGAGAGGCCCCACGCTGGAGCAAGTGGACATACAGGAGATGCTGTGACTTTGGATGAAGCACCAGGCCACAGATCTACAACTTCATGGAGAGAGACAGGAGGAGACGGAGAGAGAGACAGAGAGAGAGAGAGAACCAAGACAGAGCAAGTTTGCTGGTGGGGTGAAGGCCTGTGACTCCATGGAGAGCCAGGCTGGAGCAGTCTGGGCCTGAGAGACTGACAACATTCTGTGATTTATGACTGCACCCCACAGAAGTGACCCACACCGGGGCAGCTGGTGAAGAGCTGCAGCCCTATGGGAAAGGACTCCTGTGGAAAAATTTCATGGAGGACTGTCTCCCATGGGTGGGACCCCACACTGCAGCAATAGAAGGGTTTGAGGAGCCTTTCCCTGCTGAGATTGCTGATGGCTTCTTCTCATCTGTCCAGCCTCAGCTAGGTCATCCCTGGACTATTTGTGCTTCTGATCAAACGTGTCAAAACATGAAGTGTTGCAAGGCTCCAAGTTCCAGGATTGTGGAAATGATGACATTTTCAATCCGCACAGGTGCCAGTGCCAGCCAGAGCACTACCTGTGCAAGAACGCCTGGAGCAGGTGGCACACCGTGACGTCAGCTGGAAGTGGGCTGTGATGTCACGTTGCTAGGTGCTTCTCTTGGGGTGCTGGCAGAGCCTGGCTCAGTCTGGCTCGTGCCAGGACTCCCACTGAGCGTGCCTGCGAGGTGTGGAGGCTCGAGCCAGACTTCTCTAGGTGCTGAGCGGTGTTTCGGTGTCTGCCATCGGCAGCTATTGGTGCCCGTCCCGGAGCTGTGCCCTGTGTTTCCCCGGCCCTGCCTGGCTGAGGCAGCTGGACACTGTGTCGTGTGCTTTCAGTAGCGGAGGTGAGCTGTGTGAGGACTCGTGGCTATTGGGTGGCCATGGGGTGGGCCGTGGGGCATGGAGAGCTGGGAGGGTGTCCTTCTGGAGCCAGGGGCCTGGACATGCTTCCTCCGCTCGTCTTGCCAGGACAGCCAGTGACTGTGGCCCCTCTCCCTTCTGCAGTGCAGTTCTCCCCAGCCCGCGGCAAGAAGCCAGTATGGCCACAGAGGAACAGTGGAGCTGCCCCATCTGCCAGGATGCTCCAGATGACGTGGCTTATGTGACACCCTGTCGCCACAAGTTCTGCCTGGGCTGCATCCTGCGGTGGGCAAAACAGAAGTCATCGTGTGCCCTGTGCCGCCAGCCTGTCAACACCATCCGCTTCTCCCTGCGGTCAGAGGATGATTTCTTGGAGATACATCTTAGACCACCATCAGATCCACAGGACGACGATGACAACGTGCAAGATCAGGGGAGAGCGGAACCATCAGCCGGCACAGAGGTGTCTGGCTTCCCACCTGAGGCCTGGGCAGCCTTCTTCCAGCATTCTGAGGAGGCACTGGAGCCCCTGCTGCCCTGGCTGCAACAGGGGCTGCTGTCGGCATCCGAGTGGTGGGAGGCACGTGTTATGCAGAGCATCGTCATCTCCACTCTGTGTGACCACGGGCTGGATGAGTTGGCGTTGGTCCGTTCGCTCCAGCATGTCCTGCATGACCAGACACAGACCTTTGTGCGCCAGCTCATCGAGGCTGCTGCTGAGCGGTGCAGGGGGCAGATGCTTCAGTACACGGAACAACTGGACTCCGAGGCTGCTGAGGAGCAGGAGGACAGCCCTGCAGCCAGCCCTGGGCCTGCCCTCTCCCCTGGGGGGACTTCCACCTCCTCCCCAGAGGAAAGTCCTGCCTCCTCACCGGAGGGGACTCCTATCCCCTCCCCTCAGCCATCTCCTCCTCCCTCGCCGAGGATCACTCCTGCCCCCAACCCCAGCATGGAGGAGGAGCCCTTGGAGGAGCTGGAGCAAGACGAGGAAGCTCCCTCCACTGCTGCCCAGGGCAGGGACTTGTCACCCAGGAGAACTCCCACCTCCTCACCCCGGCGCCCCCCAAAGAGGAGGGCCAGTGGCTCCCCAGACGACCATTCAGAGCCCAGGAGGCCACATCACCAGCAAGATTAGGGAGACTTCGGAACCATCGAAGCCGGGCCTGGGCCAGCAGCTGGGGCATACACCAGCCCCCATGGGCACCCCGCAGCACCTGCTCTTTTTCTCTGTCTTTTCCTTTACTAAATAGGGTTTTTTTTTAGGATAGTTGTTTGGAATTAGATAGCCGTTGTAGTTAAGTCCCATTTCTTTATCATTTCCTAGTTCACCTTCATGATACTTTGTTGTTTTATTTCTTTGGTTTCCATTTTTTGTTCTACCTCATAAGGAATAAAGCATTTACCACATTTACTTGACTCTGAAAAGGACAATGTGTTCTCATTGACTATCGTGGCTTTGCCCCAGCTGAGCGCTGAGCACCACACAAACGCTGCTCGGGGGATGAGCAAGAGGTCGGGCTGTGCAGAAGGGTTCCCGAGATCGGGGTGTCCCGTGCAGCTCCCCAGAACCACAGTGAAACAGCCACAGAAGCACGTAGCTGTGCAGGTCTCGGGATACAGGGAATGCCTTTGGTTTCAATTCAGGGAGAATGTGCTTCACTGTTGCTGAATACTTCCCTGGTGTTTAGCCAAAGCACCATTTTTTAATTCTACACTTTTGCCACTCAGATTTGCTTACAGGTTTCAGTAGGAAACTCTTCTTAGAAACATTTTCCTAAGAGAGGTCAGTCTTCTTTTTTACATGAGGCATCTGTGTACCATGGCAGAGTAGCTGCATTCATGTCAGTTTCTCATTGACAAAGTAACACACTGCAAGAAACTTTCATTTATGTGCAATGTCACTGACCCCATGACCAGCTTCTGCTGCTGTCTACACTGCAATACTTCTGAAGCAGCTTGAAGGTTTTCACTGGACTGCTGCTAAATTTCTGTGGCCTCAGTGGAGATGATGAGAGTGGGGGTCTATGCCCACACTCACAGGACTGTGCTACTGACACTGTGTCCTGCACAGCCAGCTCACTGAAGGGACAGATGCTGCTGTCATCGTTTCCCAGGAAGAACCAGTTGCTTTGGATGAGAGAGGAACACTTTGAACCCAAAGTGCACTGAAGGGTCTCCTTGAGGAGCTTGCCATAACAAGTGCCTCACTGCAAGATTTTGCCGGATGCTGTGGATATTCCCTTGGGGTTGGGGTCCTGGCCCTGCGCCGGGGAGACACCATCACTCAATCCCTAACCAGAGATCAGGACCTGTCCGCTGCCTGAGCTCCACTATTTCCTCTGCCCGGTGGGCGGGCGGGCTGGCCGGTCTGAGCTCTCCCGCTCGCCTGCCTGCGCCGCGGGGGGGGGGGGCAGCGACTCCTCCTCACCCCCTTTGAAGGGCAGCGGGAGGTGGGGGGGGGGCACGTGACGTCAGGGGGAGGGTGAGCTCGGGCGAGCTCGCGGGTTGTCGACGCGGGTCGAGGGATCTGCAGGCGGGGCCCCGGTCCCGGGAACCCTCTGTACAGCCCGACCTCTCGCCCAGCCCCTCAGCTCAGCTCAGCTCAGCTCAGCTCAGCTCAGCTCAGCTCAGCTCAGCTCAGCTCAGCTCAGCTCAGCTCAGCTCAGCTCAGCTCAGCTCAGCGATCGCGATCGCGATCGCGATCGCGATCGCCGCCGCCGCCCGTCGCTCGCGGGCTGGTGACCGTTAACGTTTCAGCGCCTTTAAATCCCCCGCGGTGGCTCCGGTCCCGCCTCCCGCCCCGCCTGATTGGCTGGGTGAGCGCGGGCGAGCTCGCGGCTTGTGGCCGCGGGTCGAGGGGTCTGCGCGGGGTGCCCCGGGCCCGGGAACCCTCTGTACAGCCCGACCTCTCGCCCAGCCCCTCGCAAGAGGCACGAGTCACGTTCACGTGAAGCAGCAGGGAACGGGGCGCCTGGCTGCTGACCGAGCCCGAGGTTACTCACACGCAGGACAAGCCCAGCACACTGTGCTCGCCGGGGGCGGCAGCAGCCACGCAAAAGCTCCGTCACCCGGCTGAAGGCTGCACGGTCACTAATGTCACCCTGGCGCCTCCTGCTAAGCAGCGGGAAGGCAAGTCAGCTCTGTGCGGGAGGAGGAGGACCAGCCACAAGCCACCCTCGTTTGTCACCTCCCGTCACACGTCTGCACAGCACGAATCGAGCAGCAGCACCAGCAAAACCCTCTGCCTGGGGAGGGGAGTGAGGACTGGGAGCTGTGCAAGGGAAGAGGGAAATAGAAGCTGTCAGAGTTTACTTTCACACCAGATGGACCTTTCCATCCCACAATGCTACCGAAACCTTAACTGCATCCAGAAACCGTGAACTGTAAAGAAACAAGTACTACATCTCGGTGTCAGGGGTTCAAGTCGCATCCAGCTACAAGGGATTTTCAAAATTCTAATGTGACTCTTCAAGAAAATATTCTGGACTATAACAAGCACCAACAGGGATATTTCCTGTTCCAGTTATTCATTTGTAAATAGTTCTATTGTATATTCACCACTTCTGGTTTCTTCCTTAGAGGAGAATACCAGATTACTCAAAAATAGTACAAAGTATTTTCACCAAAACCACTGTTTAGAAAACACTTTGAATGTTCAAGCATCTAGTGGGATAGAAACATCTGAATAATAATCATTTATTTTTATATAGTGTAAACTATATGTTTCTGACCTCCTGGAAGAAAAGTTCCTCACCTTTTTTCTCTGAAATAGGAAGAAATATGGCAGGGAGAAGGAAAGAGAGGGAAAGGGGGAAGCCAAGGAAAAATCTTTGTATATTTTACAAGATGATAGAATTGAAATTAATTTTGAATTTGGCAGAGCCCTGGCTCTTCAGGGAAATTTGGCTAAAATGACCAAGTTTCATGGGGACAACTGCTTAGCTTGTGCTCTGGATGTACTGCAGACTGATCTCACAGAGTGCTGCATGTACACAACGGGACAAGAGTCCTAGCCCAATGTCGTGGTTTCACCCCGGCTGAGGGCCAAGATCCACGCAGCTGCCTGCTCCTTAAAGGAAAAGAGCAGGTTAAAGGGAAGGGGAGGGGGGGTGAGAAGTAAGGGAAGGGAAAAGGAAGAGAAAGGGGCAAATAACCCCAAGATCAAGAAATTAAGAGGCCCGTGGGTTGGGATAAGGATAGTTTACTAAGATAACAGAAAGATACAATGTAACAATGCTAACAGGACTTCAAAGCACAAATATATGAAGCTGTTGATACACAATGCAGTTTCTCACCAAACCACACAACTCAGGCAGTGCCACCCAGAGCCGTCCCAGAACCCGACCGTCCCCCAAGAACCGCGCGTCCCGGAGCCGCCACAGGCCTTCCTCCCGTCAGCCCCCGATATCCTGGGCAGGACGTAACTGGCGTGGAATACTCTCTTTGGTCAGTTGGGTCACCTGTCCTGGCTTCGCCCCTCCTTTCTCATGAAGAGCTGAGAAAGTCCTTGACTGTCTGACAGCAACTAGAAACATCAGGGTGTTATCAGCACTACTCGCATTTTACTCTCAAACACAGCATTCATCCACTGTTACAAATGAAATTAACTCCATCCTGACCAAAACTAGGACACCCAATCACTCTATCTTTCTTTCTGCTATATAACCTCCCTGATGGACAAATCCTGATCCGTTCTGGTCCTGATACCTGTGCAAATCCACAGGTATTTGATTTTAGTCAGAGAAAACTCTCCAGATCTACACATCTGTGACTAGAGGCAGAATTTGGTTTTGTTGTACACTCATTTTTGGAGGAAGACTCCATCATGTTTAAAAAGGTGGGAGGTGAACTCCTGGGTCTAGTTCAAGGTTATATTGCCAGCCAGAGTATCACTGTGACCATTTTGCAGCCTTTTTATTGCCCCACTTTGCAGCGTGTTTATTCTCTGCACTTTGTAGAGCTGTTACAAGTGATGCATCAGATACTTTTGCTCATCTGGCTATGACTGTCCTTATTTTTTTAATCACTCTGTGTGTGAAAGGATTATTTTTTTTACCAACGAAAAGTGACATGAAATGTCTGTCCCACCTTACAATTTCACTGAAGGCCCAAGAGTTAGAAAAGAAACAGACAAGCCTACAGATCTTGCGTACTGTAGCACTTGCCACCTCATTTGTCTCTGCAAAATAGCTCATTTGGAGAAGATACACCTCTGTATTTCACACACTAAGGCACAAATGGCCTGATGAGTAGACCAAAGGCTTAATGCAGTAGAAGAAACCCAGTCTATAAATCCACTAGGAGACCCAGGTTATACATACATAAACCAAACACAAAGACCTTAACCCTTCTGAGTAAAAAACATTCCCATCTAACCCCACTGAGAAGAGCTGGTGAAGAGTTTGTAGTGTGAGCTGTTCATTTATTGATGGAGGGCCCTTTTAAGACGGACAGGTGGCAGAACTGCAATAATCTGGAAAGTCTTGAGCACATGCGTCAGTCATTGTCTCAGACATCAACTTGGTTATTTACTTTGTTCAGTTCAGAAATGATGAGTTGCATGTTCATTTGTGCCTGTCATCATATGCCCAAGACATGTGTCATGCTATAAAAACTGTAGTTTTAAGTAGCTGTCTCCTGTGTGCTGTGATCAGACCCATTCCTTAGTGCAAATATGCCTTTCTTCTTTTTATCTCACCAATTAGAGACATAGTAAACCTGGCAGTTCAAAACAAGGTTACCATCCTCAGAACAAAACCATCATGATGACGTTTCACTAAACAGTGCATTTTGTTGCTTACAGCACTGGATAGAAGTAATTCCTTCATAACCTCTTACATCAGGAAATCAGTTCAGCAAAAGCTATTTTCACGTGACAGTTCCAAAGGAGGAGATCAGAAACTGAACCCTAAATGCAAAAGTCCAACAATAGCAAAAAGACAGATTCATGTGGAGATGAGCCAAGTTTTGCCTGTATTTTTGTTGTTGAAAATGCCCTTGAGTAGTAAAAAGTAATATTTTTAATTAGACCAAATGACTGTAAAGACAGAGATATAAATAAATAAACACAAGAGATTTCACTTTTCCTGTGCCAGCTAAGGAAGGCAAGGAGCAGGCTGACTGGACTTGTAACCTTGTATGCTTTACTCTAGCTATCAGCCGTGAATCTTGTGAAAGATAATTTTCTTTCTGCAAGCTTTGCCTCTAAAAGTTGTTGTAGCCTTCTTATATCATCTCCTCCTTAACAAAGCAGCAAAGCCAAAATCTCAGTGGATTAAATGCTCTATTTTGTCTCCACATCAATATTTCATAAGGGATTTACATACAGTTAGTATGTTCCACTTCTCCTGCTCCTCATGCATGGATAGACAACAGGAGCAACTCTGTACTCAAACCCACCGTGTGCACCAAGTAACACTTCGGTTAGCCAGTCCTTGCAAGCCCACACTGCTATTATTCCTCACTTGTTTCCCATTATCCTTGGCCTTCCCACTCTCCCCACCTACACAGAGTTAAAAATGCAACACTTCTAAATATACCTTTGGGATCTGTGGGTTTCCCAGCAGCAGATTTTGAGCAGTTGGCATTTGACGTCACCAGCCCTGAAAGAGCTGTCTCTTCCACAGCACTTTTCTCTATAAATCCTAAAGTCCTCAAAGAGACATGTCTCTCTCCGACTTTTGAATGGGGAAAATGTACCAATGGAAGGAGGAATCAGGAGCTGAGGCACTGACAAAGTTGTTGGCAAAACGCAGCTCTCCCAGCTCCCGCCCCTGCACTCTCTGCTGCACCCTGGCTCTTCACGGGCACAGTGATGGTGGTTTCTCCTTCCTGAGGTGGAGCCTTGCTGGAATAATTGGTGTACTAATTAAGAACTGCCCTAAACACCAGCCTGACTTGCAAGAAGTGGAAACCATCCTTTCTCCAAAAGAGCAGTTTGAGTAAAGATTAGAGGAGATCAGGAGCAATCTCCCGCTTCCTGCCTGTGGGAAACAGAAAACCCTTCAGGACACAACCGTATTTTTCTTCCTTTTTCCATCTCTAGCAGCATGCAGAGCAAGGGGACTCTTCTCTGGGGTTTCAGAGTCAGGCACAAAGAGTTCTTGTTCTTTTTGATCATACCCAGCCACACAGCAAATAAAACTTTTGCCATGCTGGAGCAGGTGGAGACACATGAAGGATCCCATAGGAAGCCTACACCGGAGCAAACTCCTGGCAGGGCCTGCAGCCCATGGAGAGAGGGGCCCATGCCAGCGCAGGTTTGCTGAGGTTACTTGTGACTCCATGGAGGGCCAGGACACAGCAGTCTGGTCCTGAAGGTCTGCTCTCCTTAGAAGCCACACTGGGCGAGTTGGTGAAGAACTGAAGCCCCATGGGAAGGACTCACATTGGAGACGTTCATAGAGGTCTGTTTCTCATGAGTGGGACCCCACGCTGGAGCAGGTGCAGTGTGAGGAGTCCCCCGCCCTTCCCCACCAAGGAGGAAGGAGCAGATGAGACAACATGTCATGAACTGACCCCAACCCCCATTCCCTGTCCCAGTGAGCCCAGGAAGTAGGGAGGGGTGGGGGAGGGATTTTACGATTTGGTTTTATTTCTCGTTATCCTACTCGGTTTGCATTTGGTAATAAATTACATTAATTATATTCCACATATTGCCTGTGCTATTAATTGCTGAATGAGCCTTCTCTGTCCTTACCTCAACCCACATGTCTTTTGTTATATTTTCTCTCCCCTGCCCACTGAAGGAGGGGAGCAATAAAGTGGCTTTGGTGGAGATCTGATTTCCAGACAGGGTTAAACCACTACACCCTCATTCGGTAATTTTATTACAGGTTGTCTTTAAAGCAACAATCACACAACTTTTTCCAACACTAACAGGAACATGTGAAAAACCTGAGGGAGTACACAAGCAAAATTCCATTTCTCCCCTTTATGCAGGCTTTACAGCTCTCAAGACAACGTATTTCACTCCAGGTTTGTTTTGTTTCCTTGTCATCATCCCTCCAATGGGAAGTTGATCCTTGAACCCTGGGCTGCATTTGACAGTGATATAGCCATCTTCTTCACACTACTGCAATTAAAGGAATGCTAATTTATGCCATGAGTCCATATGTTCACACCAAGGATTGGATTCGTTATTTAATCCAGAAAAATGCATCTGAGATTTTTTTTTCAACACTATGCAAAGGTCCCTGATTAGCTTTCAATACTGTGAGCCAGATATTTTGTTCTGTATTTTGTACTAATGTTTAATCTCAGCAGGATCTCTGTTCTACGAAAGCTTTGAAAGGCATACAAATTAATTATATGTATCAAAGAAACCATCACAATTTCCATATCTAATTAGCACAATGTGGTAACATTCACAGTGCTATGCTGTTCACCATAATCTTCTTTGCAAGAGCTTATTTTCTACTTTCAAAGTCACGTTAAGGAAGACAGCCAATCTCCTGTTCTACACATCAAGCCATAAGCATTCATCAGGGTGTCAGCAGAGAGTAACACTTCTAGCCTGTCAATATTTAATCTGCAGTCAAATTAAATCATAGACCATTAGGCCCAGTTCATTAAGAGTTCAGTGCACATGTGGAACTGGATGTCATGAAGCTTCTAAATGAAGCATATGCAGTCTTCTGCTCCTTCACCATGGAAATACCACATATGCACACTACATATGCACAGCACCACTACACCCTCTTGTTCTTAAGTACACGCTGCATCAGCGCTGTTACTGCTGAGAAATCACCACATTGCCTTTGTGGATGGGCAGCCTGGACCCCTCTGCTGATGTCAGAGTTCAGCACAGGACCAAAGGGCTGGCATTAGCTTTCAGCAGTGGGATAATATTTGTGTAAAATGATAGTAAGAAACATGCCAGCTATGCAGGGAGCTCCGCCCCTTGCTCCTGTCCCCTCTCCATATTTTCTCAAATTTAACAAACTGGGCTTGGAGGAAGCTCATTCCTCCAGGTCTTTCTGAGAGCAGCAATTAAAAAGAAAACCCACCCTTAGATTGATGATCAGCAGCCACGCCTTCACCTCTCTTTGTGCAGCTCAAATGTGAGACAAACCTCGGGCCTGAAGGCGTCTGCCTTGTGCCAGACTGTGCTAAAGCAAAGTGCAAGGAGTGGGGCTGAGCTGAGATCTGGAGTCAAACCTTCAGATAATGTGGTCCTGCAGCAACAGCCTGAAACACTGTTTACAGCATAGCTTGAGACTTCTGTAATAACACTGTGTAAATGGCACCTGCTCTTAGCTGGTGATGTGTCTGACAACAGGCAGCTCTGACTCAACATGGGTGAAGACAAGGCCGTCAGTGGCAGTTTAAAAGCCAGTTGACTGGAGATTAGCAAATGTGATGCTCATCCACAGGAAGAGCCAGAAGGAGGACCTGAGGAACTGTAGGCCTGTCATTCTGACCTTGGTGCCTGGGAAGATTACAGAGCAAAGCATCCTGAGTGTCATCATGAGGCACATGCCGGAAAAACAAGTGATCAGGCCCACTCAGCACAGCTTCATGAAAAACAAGTCCTGCTTGATCAACCTGGTCTCCTTCTATGACAAGATGACACACTTAGTGGATGAAGGAAAAGCTGTGGATGTTGTCTATCTGGATTTTAGCAAAGATTTGCACTATTCCCCACAGCATTCTCCTAGAGAAACTGCCTGCTCTAGGCTGGGCTGAGTAAAAAACCGTCTGAATGGCAGGGCCCAGAGAGTGGTGGTGAATGGCGTTAAATCCAGTTGGCAGCCAGTCACCAGTGGTGTTTCTCACTGTTGGTCTGCTTGAAGGTAGGAAGGCCCTACTGAGGGATCTGGACAGGCTGGATCAATAGGCCAAAACCAATGGCATGAGGTTTAACAAAGCCAAGTGTCAGATCCTGCACTGGGGTCATAATAACCCCAAGCAGTGCTTCAAGCTTGGGGAAGAGTTGCTTGACAGCTGGCTGAACATGAGCCAGCAGTGTGCCCAGGTGGCCAAGAAGGTCAACAGCATCCTGGCCTGTATTAAGAAGAGTGTGGTGAGCATGACTAGAGAAGCAACTGTCCCCCTCCACTCAGCACTGGTGAGGCCTCACCTTAAGTACTGTGTACAGTTTTGGGCCCCTCACTACAGAAAAGACAATGAGGTGCTAGAGCATGTCCAGAGAAGGGCGACAAGGCTGATGTGGTAACTGGAGAATAAATGTTATGAGGAGGGGCTGAGGGAACTGGGGTTGTTTAGTCTGGAGAAAAGGATGTTGAGGAGAAACCTAATTGTCTCTACAGCTACTGAGCGGAGGTTGTGGAGAAGCAAGTGCTGACCTTTCCTCCCTAGTGACAAGTGATAGGATAGGAGGAAATGGCATCAAGCTATGCCAGGGGAGGTTTAGATTGGATATTACAAAAAACTGATTCCCAGAGAGGGTTGTTAGGCATTGGAATGGGCTGCCCAGGGAGGTGGTGGAGTCTCCATCCCTGGAGGTATTTAAAAGGCAGGTAAATGTGGTGCTGAGGGACAGGGTTTAGTAGTGGATGGCAGGTTAGTGTGATGGTTGGACTTGATGATCTAAAGGGTCCCTTTCAACCAAGACAACTCTCTGATTCTATGATTCATCCTTTCAACCCAAAGCATTCTATGATTCTAATATAATTATCCTTTAAGAGACAGGGTCACTTGGAAACATAAAGTAGTGGGGAAGTCTGAATCTTTCTGCTATCCCAGTAAACTCTCCTTATCCCATCAAATAAGGTTTTGGTTTCCTGGGTTTTTCCTCTCCCTCCCTTCCCAACTCCCTCAATTACACCCCCCTCGCCCCTCCCCACTTAAAGAACAAGCATTTGTGTGGTGCTCAGCTCTCAGCAGGGGCAAAGCCACGACAGTCAATGAGAACACATTGTCCTTTTCAGAGTCAAGTAAATGTGGTAAATGCTTTATTCCTTATGAGATAGAACAAAAAATGGAAACCAAAGAAATAAACCAACAAAGTATCATGAAGGTGAACTAGGAAATGATAAAGAAATGGGACTTAACTACAACGGCTATCTAATTCCAAACAACTATCCTAAAAAAAAACCTAATTAGTAAAGGAAAAGACAGAGAAAAAGAGCAGGTGCTGCGGGGTGCCCATGGGGGCTGGTGTATGCCCCAGCTGCTGGCCCAGGCCCGGCTTCGATGGTTCCGAAGTCTCCCTAATCTTGCTGGTGATGTGGCCTCTTGGGCTCTGAATGGTCGTCTGGGGAGCCACTGGCCCTCCTCTTTGGGGGGCGCCGGGGTGAGGAGGTGGGAGTTCTCCTGGGTGACAAGTCCCTGCCCTGGGCAGCAGTGGAGGGAGCTTCCTCGTCTTGCTCCAGCTCCTCCAAGGGCTCCTCCTCCATGCTGGGGTTGGGGGCAGGAGTGATCCTCGGCGAGGGAGGAGGAGATGGCTGAGGGGAGGGGATAGGAGTCCCCTCCGGTGAGGAGGCAGGACTTTCTTCTGGGGAGGAGGTGGAAGTCCCCCCAGGGGAGAGGGCAGGCCCAGGGCTGGCTGCAGGGCTGTCCTCCTGCTCCTCAGCAGCCTCGGAGTCCAGTTGTTCCGTGTACTGAAGCATCTGCCCCCTGCACCGCTCAGCAGCAGCCTCGATGAGCTGGCGCACAAAGGTCACCGTCTGGTCGTGCAGGACATGCTGGAGCGAACGGACCAACGCCAACTCATCCAGCCCGTGGTCACACAGAGTGGAGATGATGATGCTCTGCATAACACGTGCCTCCCACCACTCGGATGCCGACAGCAGCCCCTGTTGCAGCCAGGGCAGCAGGGGCTCCAGTGCCTCCTCAGAATGCTGGAAGAAGGCTGCCCAGGCTTCAGGTGGGAAGCCAGACACCTCTGTGCCGGCTGCTGGTTCCGCTCTCCCCTGATCTTGCACATTGTCATCGTCGTCCAGTGGATCTGATGGCGGTCTAAGATGTATCTCCAAGAAATCGTCCTCTGACCGCAGGGAGAAGCGGATGGTGTTGACAGGCTGCCGGCACAGGGCACACGATGACTTCTGTTTTGCCCACCGCACGATGCAGCCCAGGCAGAACTTGTGGCGACAGGGTGTCACATAAGCCACGTCATCTGGAGCATCCTGGCAGATGGGGCAGCTCCACTGTTCCTCTGTGGCCATACTGGCTTCTTGCCGCGGGCTGTGGAGAACTGCACTGCAGAAGGGAGAGGGGCCACAGTCACTGGCTGTCCTGGCAAGACGAGCGGAGGAAGCATGTCCAGGCCCCTGGCTCCAGAAGGACACCCTCCCAGCTCTCCATGCCCCACGGCCCACCCCATGGCCACCCAATAGCCACGAGTCCTCACACAGCTCACCTCCGCTACTGAAAGCACACCACACAGTGTCCAGCTGCCTCAGCCAGGCAGGGCCGGGGAAACACAGGGCACAGCTCCGGGACGGGCACCAATAGCTGCCGATGGCAGACACCGAAACACCGCTCAGCACCTAGAGAAGCCTGGCTCGAGCCTCCACACCTCGCAGGCACGCTCAGTGGGAGTCCAGGCACGAGCCAGACTGAGCCAGACTCTGCCGGCACCCCAAGAGAAGCACCTAGCAACGTGACATCACAGCCCACTTCCAGGTGACGTCACGGTGTGCCACCTGCTCCAGGCGTTCTTGCACAGGTAGTGCTCTGGCTGGCACTGGCACCTGTGCGGATTGAAAATGTCATAATTTCCACACTCCTGGAACTTGGAGCCTGGCAACACTTCATGTTTTGACACGTTTGATCAGAAGCACAAATAGTCCAGGGATGACCTAGCTGAGGCTGGACAGATGAGAAGAAGCCATCAGCAATCTTAGCAGGGAAAGGCTCCTCACACCCTTCCCCTGCTGCACTGTGGGGTCCCACCCATGGGAGACAGTCCTCCACGAACTTTTTCCACAGGAGTCCTTTCCCACAGGGCTGCAGCTCTTCACCAGCTGCCCCAGTGGGTCACTTCTGTGGGGTGCAGTCATAAATCACAGAATGTTGTTAGTCTCTCAGGCCCAGACTGCTCCAGCCTGGCTCTCCATGGAGTCACTGGCCTTCTCCCCCACCAGCAAACCTGCTCTGTCTTGGATCTCTCTCTCTCTCTTTCTCCTCCTGTCTCTCTCCATGAAGTTGTAGATCTGTGGCCTGGTGCTTCATCCAAAGTCACAGCATCTCCTGCATGTGTCCAGTTGCTCCAGCGTGGGGCCTCTCCTCACGCTGCAGGTGGGGTCTCGGCCTTTTCCATGGGCTGCAGGGGCACCTCCTCAACCACCTTCTCTGGCCTTGTTGCCTGCACAGTTTCTTACATCTTCTCACTCCCTTCTCTGGGGGCAAAATGCAGCTGCTTGTGGGTTTTTTCCCTCCTAAATATGGTTCCCAGAGGCACTGTGACCACCGCTGGTGGGCTCATTAACAATGACTCTGGCCTTGAGCTGGCGGGTGTTTGCTCTGTTGGGCCTGCAGCGAGCTTCTGGCTGCTTCTTGCAGGAGCCACCCCTACTGCCCACCCCTCTTCACCAAAACCAAACCATGCAAAGCTACAACAATGTGGGGTTCTTTCAGATGACTCACATGTTCGTTCATGAGAAAAGACTCTCCTCCTATCCATTTACCCTCATGTAAACAGCTTTACTAGCAGCTACTTCTAAACTGTGATCTTTACTGTGTTTCAATAGGTTATATTCATAATTGATAAACTATACTTATGCTTTTTACACACATTTTATGTGATGTCAGGGCTTGTTGATGCACTTGATTATGAAAATGTGATATCAGCTATTTTTGATTAGGTTCTTATCATCAAAGACATTTGTATTTCTATATAAAAAGCATTGTCCTCCAAGTGATATCTTAGGTGAAGTTATTTTTTGAGACTAACTTGATTAGATTATATATTTAATTCCTTATTTAATATTTATACTCTTCAAATTTGCTATTTCAAGCTTTGGAGGAAACTGTCCTTCTAACTTTTTGTTACAGAGGAACATGTTTTCCCTACATGAAGAAGAATCTGGGAAGTCTGAACATTTGCGAGGCATGTGAAAATGACTAAATGACTTCCTTCAAAGAAAGTGTTTTTCAGTCTTACCCTGTTTTTACAATCAAAATTGAGTTCTTTGTTCTTTCCTTTACTAGGCTATGAATTTATAGTTCACAGGCAAGTTCACTCCCTAGTTCCAATAGCTAATGGAAATTGAATGTATTTAAATGTGTGTGATGTCTGGGGAATGCTTGAATTTAATAAATACAAACTATAAACCAGTATATTTAAGCCTCATGATACAACATTTGTTTCCAGCTTTGGAGTAGATGCACTACAGGAAAATTCCCTTTCATTCACATTCACTTAATTACATACATACCGCAGCAACGGTCACACAATTTCTAACAATTCTTCCTGATTCTTTTAGTAAGAACTAGCTGAGTATTTCCCCTGCATTCTGAATAATGCTTTTATTTTCCGTGTCTAACAGGAGGGAGAAAGGAGGATGCTATAATTCAGGCACCCAGTAATGACAAATGGGAGAAATTAACAGACTAGCAACACGTTTCATGTGTGGTTTTACTTGAGGCCATATTGCCATGGTCTCTGAAGACCAAAGCTTACAGGCTCTTTGTAATTCCACTTAATAGTGTAGAACCACAGAGTCACAGAATCCTAGGGATTGGAAGGGACCTTGAGAGATCATGGGGTCCAACCCCCCTGCCAAAGCAGCTCCCTAGGATATATCACTCAGATAGGCGTCCAGACGGGTCTTGAATATCTCCAGAGATGGAGACTCCACCACCTCCCTGGGCAGCCTATTCCAGAGCTCTGAAAAAATAGTAAAAATTAGAGGGAAAAAAAACCCCAAAACCTCACACCAAAAACTTTCCAATTTTTTTCCCGTTGAAATCATCAAGAAAATTAAAATAGAATTCAGAATATCTTCAGAAATGACTGAAATTGAAACATTCCTCTGAAATAATTTACTGACAAGAGAAATCCACTTGTAATTTATTACCGTAATCAGAACAATGGTGGGAGGAAGGGAAACAAGCTGGCGCTGTTATCTGCTGTTTCCAACACTTCTGGCAGGCTCTGCCACAAGAGGCTGTTTAACAAGACATGTAGTTATAGGTGAGATGTACAGATTCAAAGCTAAGGGACATGTAACAAAGCAGGAACACAAATGACTCTTCTTTTAGCTTGGTTGAAACTCAACAGCAACTACTGCTGAAGCCTGTGTCAGACCTGGCTTTTCTTCCTGAACTCATTAACATACCCCCCACACTCTGTGCCCCTGAACAACAAAAAAGCAGCATACGGTAAGATGGCAAGGGTTTACATTCTTTAGGTTGTTCAAGACAAGAGAAAACCAAGACAGGCTTCATAATATGGTCACTGCTTAACTCCATCCCAGGTTTAGTTCATTACTGGTAAATTCACTGCCACATCATGGGCACTAAAATGAGATCTTCAGTGATGAACAGTAGAATGAGGTATATTCATAGAATCATGGAACGGTTTGAGGTGGAAGAGAGCTCAAAGCCCATCTTGTTCCAATCCTTTCTACCAGACCAGGTTGCCCAAAGCCTTATCCAACCTGCCCTTGAACACTGTCAGGGATCCAGGGGCAGCCTCAGCTTCTCTGTGCAGCCTGTGCCAGTGGCTCATCACGCTCATAGTAAATAATTCATTTCTTGCCTCTACTGAAAGGATCACATAAAGGAAGTTGTGGGTAGCACTCAAGGCCACGTGTTGAAAAGGTTTGTTCATTGCAAAATGGTGACTGACTGATGAAGAAAAATTGTAAGAGAAATAGACTACATGGGAAACAGGATTGTAAGTATTGCTTTGATACTGGATCAACTTGACACTTCACTTTTTTATAAATGGCTATAGCAAAAATATGAGAAAGATGCTGGAAATAGTGACAGAAATTATGAGTGGAAAGAAGCTTCTAAGGGAAAAAAAGCCTGAAAAAATGTAGGAAAAGAAATGGGAGGGTGTGGCAGAAATATACAGAACATTGGGTGGTATTTTTTAGCACGTTGGCAGAAAAGGAGTGTTGCAAGTTACCCTTTCTTGCAGAAGATGACACTACCTGTAAGCCACTGTACAAAGTGACTCACAGAGCACTCATGGGAAAAAAACGGGGTTCTCGGTTACTTCTTCATGAGCTGTTTTGCTCTTCCAGGCCTTAAAGCAACTCTAACCTCCCCTTCCGCTCCCTTCTTAGCAGACTTCACTCTTGTCATGATTTCACTCCCTTCTTCCCCCCGATCGCAGCACAGGGGGACAGGGGCTGGGAGATGGGGACTTCGGTCAGTCCCTTGCAAGTTGGTTTCCTCCTTGGCTGGGGATGGGGGGACAACGGCATTCCTTCCTCACCCTGCTGCACCGTGGGGTCTCACCCAGGGGAGACAGTCCTCCACAAACTTCTACAACATGAATCCTTTCCCACAGGGCTTTATCTTTTTATCACAATGTCTCTCAGTCCCAGTCCTCTGTGGGGTTATAAGGCTCCCCCAGCAAACCTGTTCCAGTGCAAAACTCTCTCTTGCTCATCTCTGTGTCTCTGTTTCTCCTCATGGCTGCAAGTGCTGGCAGGGGCTTGTTCCAACGTAGGGTCACAGCATCTCCTCTACGTCTCCGCCTGCTCCATGCAGTGTGGAGCCCCTCTCGGCCTTCTCCATGGGTTTCTGCAGGGGCTGCAGGGACATCTTTCCCTCTGTCACCTGGGCCGCCTCTTCCCCCACCCATTCCAGCCTTGGTGTCTGCACAGCTCGTTACATCTTCTCGCTCCCTTCTCTGGTGGCAAAATGCAGCTGCTTCCAGGTTCCAACCATGAGGAGCTGAACATACAAATTAACTCCCCTCCCCTTAACTCTTTCTTTTTTCCATCCAAAAACCCCCATTATGTTATATGCTACACAGCCCAGCAAATATCTTTGTAACCCTTAGCTGGACTCACCCCAATTTTTCAAAACCTGGACAACTCAAAAACTGAACACAGAACCACACATATGGTCTCAGAAATGTTGAGAAATCATGGGTTTATATTGCCTTTTATTCTTTTATACCTAACTTTCATAGCTATGTGTATGTACATTTTACAAACATACCTATGAACACAAGAACATTTTATTAGTCTTTTAACCCAATAGGTCAATTTCTAATAAGAGATTTTTCAAGGGCACATGTATGTTAAGTTTCAGGTTATAGTATTGTTAGCATCACAAACTTATTGAAACTGAAGAAAAAGAACAGGAGGAGGTTAAAAATAAATAAAAAAATCAAAAAATCATGGATTGCTGAAGGGATTATAGGCAGTCTGTAACAGTTGCAGTATGGAATTTACAGCCAGGGAAAAGGAAAAGCATATCGCTCTGTACCTGGTATAAAACATAGATGTGTGCCTTAACAAGCTGGAGGAATATCTGAATATGTTTACAAAAATAAGTATGTGCAGGTAATGAGATTTTTGCCAATGAGGACTGATACCAAGTACCAAAGTTTAAAGACCTCTGTTTTAGGAAGTAAACAGGATAGCTTGAGTGGTGAAAACCTTTAATGGAAGAGACTGCTCCTCTGCAAATGGGTGCATAATTTGACTGAAAAGAAGGAACTTTTTTAACAGAGCTTACCCCCCTCATTTTTTTATTGATAGAAATGGAATTATTTTGAAGCATTACATCTGTACTGTTGTGGTATTTAATAATTTGACTAGAAAAAGGAAAGTAGATTGCCTTGCTATACAGGATGTTAGTGATTTTCTATCTTATAATCTCCTCTCACTTTACTGTTAGTAATTACTGAGAACATACTGCTTTTTACTGGGATCACTCAAGGCAACTAATTACATGGTTCTAATGAAGTGATCTGTAATGCAGACTTGAAACTTTTTCTATTTCATAAAAAGTGATTTTATAGTGTCTTCAGGAAGTGGGTAATTCTAACAAAAAAAACCCCAAACAAGCAAACAAGCAAAAAGCTTGGTATTGCCTCCAAAGAATCAAGTGGGACTATAAGATACATCATTGATATTTTTCTTTCTGAAGAGGACAGGATAATGACAGTATCCTGATGTTCTCTTTGTTTCACTTAATAAATTCTCTCTCTCCAAATGAAGAAATTTACAGAAACATAAGGAAGTAAGAAAGATTTACATGAATTTAAAACACATGACATATTTAAGAATGATCTATGTGGAGAGTCTTTAAGAAATTACCTATTATACTGCATTTAATTTCTAGTAGATTGCTTTACCTACAAAACACAACTCCATTTTACATCATGTGCAATGTTTCCTCCTAAAAACAACTGTGAGGCATTAGAGTGGGATTATGCATTGCCTTTTCTCCATGTCTTGGAAGTCTGGGGAAAATTAAAATATTTGTGTTTTTTGAAAAATGGCTCTTAGACCAGTGAGAAATGTACAACAATACCATATGAAATGATATTGTTATTCCTGCAAGCAACCTGTTCAAAACCATTTCTATAGCTAACAAGGTTTAATATAAAATTGTGTTACATAGGAATAGCTAATATGTTATAGCTACTGGTTCCATAGAGCAGCATAATTCCCGTTATTAAAATAAAAAATATTTTAATTACATGTTTGCAATGTGGCTTGCCTTGTCTCAAATTATTGCACGCTATACTGAAGTTGCAACATTAAAGGCAATTATTATGAAAACAAATAGCGGGCTCAAATTTAAATCTTAGTATGTGATGTGTTAACTCCACTGAGAAGCTCTAGACATACAGACAGAGGTTTTTATTTACAGATGAGTAGATCTCTGCTTACAGGACGTTTTTGAATGCTTTGTAAATTCAGAACTTGATGTAGAAGCTTTTCAGTCTGTGTTTGGAAAAATGCCTCACACAGCTTTAAATAATGATACTGATCCGTGTTACAAGAACATGAGTGAAAACCACCACTAGTGTTTCTTTACCACTTCTTCATTGGAACACTGAAAAACAATTATTCTTAATAATAATGGGTTTATGGTAGGGGACACATAGCCTGTGACATGACCATTGTCACTTGCATTTTTTAAATCAGTCAGGATTTCATTCCGTTAAAGAAAGCCTAGAAATACTGCCTGATGGGGAAAGCTTAGGAAAGACTGATGTTTAATGAGTTCACATAATTTGTTTCCTTTTGATCTTTTCTTCCTTTTACACATCGTATTCTTTCATTCACAAAGTTACAGCATGATGCTTTGTTGAGCTGTTTGGTGTTGAAGTGTAGGCATTTCATCACCCAGAAGAAAATCTATAAATATAACAATAGTATTTGCCAGGCATTGATCATCATTTTTCGTGGTGTAAAAGAATAATGAAAATGTTGTAGCAGCCCAGCAGATTTTTACCCAATGTTACACTTGCCTGTCAAACCAGTATTTTGTTGAATGATGCAATCTAAATTAAATTAAAACAGAGATGGATTTAGGGAAAAAGGGTAGAAAAAAAAAGTGTCTAAACAAGTAGAGATTATGAGGAAAGCTGGAGCTAAATTATTGGTTCTCAGTGCTGATACTTTGAAGATTATAAGTAATTGGTATCTTCCCTACAGACTTCTAGCTGAACTTTAAATCTGTGGAAGCAGGTAGCCCCACCACTTTATTATGTTTAGAGACAAGGGGCATGGCAGATTGAACATTTTTATTTATTTATTTATTTTAAAACAATGTTAACCTTTACAGAAGGTGTCCTTCACACCTCTGGCATTTCTCAGGTTTTGGAGAAATTGTCTTTGACAAGGGCTTAATATCCTCATGTAATATACCGCTGATTATTTCTAGGTACTGGAGTGAAAAGCCTGATGTTATTTTTTTTTCGATTCTGTGTTTTTTCTCAGGATGCAGTTTTTACAGCCGTTCACAAGGGATACTGATAAAAGCAGATCTGACGCTGCACTGCAGTTCTGTTCTCCTCCCTTCAGAAAACGAAACAATTTTATTGCAACTGAAAGACAGTGTTTTGTAATTCCCTAATATGGATATTTAGTAATAGACAGTAAAGATAGGTCCTTTTGCTTTGCTTAGCAGCAATCTTCCTACAACATGCCACAAGTGTGAGTGAATTTGGACAAGAACACGAAACAACTGCTCAATAGGGTGTAAACAGTGCAATAAGGTGGGGAAAGAGTATGTGGCAAAGGCTGAAATTGGCTTGTGGTGGGAGTATTTCTGATCCTGTTTTCTGATGTGAACGTCCACACAGAGTGCTATCTGAGAGTCAAAGGCGTTTGATGCTTCTGATAGCTTTTGTGCTCACCTTAGACAGTTTTACATCACTTCCTTAGCCACTGTTTCTACCACTTACCATTTGAAATTATAATTCTTTTGAGACACGGTCCATTTATCGATATCTAAGTTACTAATGCTTTGGGATCTCTGTGTTGAGTGAAGCCTCTAAAGTGCAACTGTTTTTTCCTTAATGATGTAGGTTGTTATGTTTTTTTCAAGTTATTATATAATATGTTTGTAGGTGTTGATTTTCCTCTGGTGTTGGATGAAAAAGCAGACACTCTTTTACTGAGAAAATGCCATCAGAGAGGTTTTGTTTCTGTCATTGGAACAAAATTGCTACTTCTTACATAGGGTAAGATTAATTTCTCTGAAACGTGACACTGCACTGCTGGGAAATCTGACATACGGTCATTAATGACCTGCTCGGCTTCACAAATGTTTGCTCCAGTGCGAGAAAGGCTGGAGGCATTTGCAACAGCCTTTCTTTCTTTCCCATGCTAATTCTCTTGAGCTGTGTTACCGTCTGTTTCTTGCAAACAAACAAGCTTTGTCCTGTTTTCACTTTCCACACTTGCGGTGGCAGTAAAACTTGGGGCTGAATTTTGTTTCCTGGTAGTTTTCTGCTTCACATGGATACTCTGATGATTTGCAAGCCAAAACATACAGGCCAAGATAACAGCTGTCATCATCAGCTTGCTGCTTAAATACTAATGATTGCATCTCTGTTCTTGGAATAAGGATGTTAATGGATCATGCATGGGATTCTTCCTACTAGATAAACCAAACTAAGATACTGCTTTTAACTTACACATTAGTGTAACTTTAAATTTTTAGAAAACAAAACCTATGAGAACCCCACTGCATAAAAACCCTCACAGATACTTGACAAAACAAAGTATGTACAGTGACTATTCTGCCTTAGGTACCTGCAGAAATGGCAGTGCAAATGAAGACTTTGTATTAAAATGCATTCTGAAATGTGTTTCTGTGTTTTGAATTATAGAATCATAGAATGGCATGGGCTGGAAGGGACCCCAAGGATCACAGAGCTCCAACCCCCCTGCCACAGGCAGAGACACCAACCTCCAGGCCTGGACCTACACAAGGTTGCCCAGGGCCCCATCCAACCTGGCCTTGAACACCTCCAGGGACAGGGCATCCACCACCTCTCTGGGCAGCCTGTTCCAGCCCCTCACCACTCTCTCTGTAAAGAACTTCCCCCTAATATCTAATTTGAACCACCCCTCATTGAGCTTTAATCGGTCTCTCCTTGTCCTGCCATTGTCTACCCTTTTAAAAAGTTGATTCCCCTCCTGTTTTTCTGATCCCTTTAGGTACTGGAAGGCTGCAATGAGGTTCCCCTACAGCCTTCTCTTCTCCAGGCTGAACAAGCCCAGCTCCCTCAACCTCTTTTCATACAGGATGTGTTCCAGTTCTCTAATCATCTTTGTGACCCTCCTCTGAAACCTCTCCAACAGTTCCAGTTTGAAGCTAGTTCATTTTTTTTTTTATTTAATACTCTGAGGGAATGAAAAAACCCCAACCCAACAAATTGATCTGTTTATCTTCTGTGACTCCAGAGACACTCAGACATCAAACCCCAGCTGGGCTTATGTTTACTTTTCTTAATCCTCTATTAGACCAACCTTTGACTTATTCCTCGCTTATGAAGTATGAGGGGAATATTTGGATGTGCTAGAAATTAGTAATGACCTTATTCTAGGGGATACATCAATGTGTGTTTTGTAAATTTACGGACATTTTCCAAGATAAAGAATGAAACAGGTTTTGTGTCTCCTTCTCCCCCCCACAGAAACCCTGAGGTATCTGCTAATGTATTTATTGTTTGGTGTCTCTGCTTTATGGTGTCATTGGCTACAAAGATGATCTGGGCACTTGAATATCTTTTGTATGAGGAGAGGCTGAGGGAGATGACTCAGTTTGGTCTGGAGAAGACTGAGGTGGGATCTGATTAATCCTTATAAATATCTAGAGTGGATGTCTAGAGGAAGGGGCTAGACTCTTCTGAGCGGTGCCCAGTGGCAGGACAAGGGGCAATAGGCACAAACCGAACACAGCAAGTTCCACCTCAATATAAGGAAAATCTTAAAAACTTTACTTTGAGGGTGATAGAGATGGTGGAGTCTCCTTCTCTGGAGATACTGAAGACCTGCCTGGAAGTGATTATGCAACATGCTGCAGGTGATCATGCTATGGCAGTGAAGTTGGACTGGATGATCTCCAGAGGTCCCTTCCAACCCCTACTACTGTGTGATTCTTATTCTATAAGATCTCCTGATTTTGTCTGGGATAGAGTTAATTTTCTTCCTAGTAGCTGGTATAGAGTTGTGTTTTGGATTTAGGTGGAGATATGATATTGATAATACACTGATGTTTTTAGCTGTGCTAAGTAATACTAAGTCAAGGAGCTTTCAGCTTCCCAAGCTCATGCTAGGGGTTGTATAAGGAGGTGGAACCATAGCCAGGACAGCTGGCCCAACCTGGCCAAACGGATTATTCCTTACTGTATGACATCATTCTCAGTATATAAACTGTGGCAGTTGGCTGAGTGGTGATGATCGCTGTTCAGGAACAGGGTGGGCATCAACCAGTGAGTGGTAGCAGTGTGCTACAGCATCTTTCAACCAAGTGTTCCTGTCTTTTGCTCTTAGATTCTGGAGACCAAACAAGTGAAAATCGGAAAACTATAGAAGTTTTCAGAGATGTTAAGAGGAAAATAAATTTACAAGAAGTATAGGATGTCTTATCACTTGATTGTAGCTAGGTTTCCTTCCACTTGGCGAAACATTCATGCTGGGAGGTAGTTTTCAAAACCTTTCATTAGAATAGAGATGTAATTTACAAGCTGACTGTTTCAAGGAAAATCTTTAAAGTTCCCTATTTTCTTTCTTCAGGCACTCTTGGTACTACTGGTGAAATTGTAGCAGATGGAGATGAAATGGCAGCGCTTTGTGGTACCTCTGAAAGAAAGTATCAGTTGTGCATGAAACATTTATAGTGAGGAAGAGAGCAATTCAAAAGGATACATTTTTAAAAAAAAATCACACTATATTAAGTAACTAATGCAGTGATCTCAAAATACTTATGAAATAGCGTGGATCAGTACAAGGCATGAGTAAAACAGAAATTTGAATCCTGCTGTTTTGAGAAAAAAACTGAAACTGCTCATTCTCAAGGGAACATCTTTTAGCAAAGGAAGTCTGACTACAGTCTCCTCGGCATTAATTGCACTTTGATTTCAAAATTTCCATTCCCTGTCTTCAGTCTAAAAGCAGCAAGCTTCCCCCTTTGTAAGGTTGCAAATCTGGTGAAAGATTTGACCATGGACTAGACTAAAATGACTGATTTTTTTAAAAACTATTTATTTATTTAGAAATCCACTGTAGTCAGTAGAAAGAAATAGATATTCTTAAGGCACTTCAGGAACTCAGATTAGCAGCTCTGAAATGCTCTTAGCTATAGAGGGAACCTCAGAAAATTGCCTTCATTGGGAGTTTATGCTTTGTCATAAAAGACATTGTACTTGAAGCGAGCCTGCAAGTAGCTTACTGCCAGCTGTAGTAATGTTAAACAGAAGAGGACTAATGCAACATGAAAAGAAAAATTTGCTAAAGAAAAATGCTATTACAAATGGTGGGATTTTTGTGTATGTGAGACCTCAGCTTGAAAAACAAGGGCTGTATCAACTAGAGCAGGTCATAAAGTGTTGAACTTTTAAACTATTGGATAGAAAAGAGAAATCAAGAAGTCAAACTTAACTTCCAACTCAACAGATGGAAAGTAACAGACTTTGAAAATATAAGCAATTACAAAATAACAGAATTTTGGGAGATAGATATCTGAGTACCACTCATCTGCACTGTTACAGTTAAATATAAAAAAGATATATCATATCATATATTAGTTTCTTTTTGCAAGAACTCATCTTTATTTTTCTCTCCTGGGATAGGGTTATCTACTTCACATATAATTTCAGTCAACTCCAGACTTTGTATTAATACGAAATGAACGGCACTGCTTTATAAAGTGGTTTTCTAAGATTTAATAGTGGCTGGAGCCAAAGCTATTAATGGCTCTTTCAATAATACTGTTCAATAAATATAAATCTGTGCTGAAACAATTTTATTTGTAACACAGAGATACAGCCAGGATTCAGGACAAAGTTCCCACCGGACCTTGCTTATTTGCTAGAACACTTACTTTCTGCTCAGAAAAACAGAGAAAAATTTGGTGATGACTCATGGTTTTTAGGCATTAATTGTACACAGCATTTCTCTGGTCTAAAGGATACAGCGATCTCTCTAAACCATCACAAATGCAGGACGTCCATTAACATACATCAGTGCTCACAAACTCTATGTGGACAAACATGGAAAACTGCATGTGTAGTTATTTGGAGGATGATTTCTCATTGCTTGAGCTTTAGCATGGCAGAAGCTCTGAAGCAGCTGGGATTTACCTTCACTTTTCAGAATTTGCTGCTTGCCAAAAAGCAACCAAACAAAAGCCCTTTCAAGAAGACAGGCCAAAACCTGAAGATTCAAAGGCAGCTCAGGGAATACTTCCAAAGAGGGAAGAACAGATTAATGGACTTGGGCATTCACTCTTTAATTTAGTTCCAGTGTATAAAGAAAATAAGTGTTTCTTTTCATTCTGAATACATTCCTGAAAGGCTGATCCAAAAGAGACGTATTCCGAAAATGTTCTGTCTCTCCTTATCCACCTATAATTTCTTTTTATTTCTTTCTCATTCAGCTTCTTTAAACTAGAATGCAGAGGGGAAGGAGAATTTTTTCATCCATCTCAGCTGATCATGAACAGTCTGACCATGGAATGCCAAACAGTTAAGCAGATGGAATCTTAACTATGAATCAAATGCTCAGTTCTAAAAAAAACCCACACAAGCACAAATCTGTATTTGTCTTAGTGGTGGCAGATCTGCCCTGGACTGAGACAACTGACTTAAAGCTGTGTAATTTCTTCCAAAGGAAAATCCCCTGGCTGCTGTGATAGGTGCCTTCATGGGGTCATTTGCATTGTTAAGTGAAATTAAAAGAAGGTGATGCCAAGGTGACATGGTAGCTCAAATGTTGTGCAGTGTTGCTTTGGCTTAAGCAAGTCCCTATTCCTTTGGTTATAAAAGCTTTATGAAATGGCTGAGTGTGGCTCATTGTATGGTAACTTACCGTGGTTCAACACGTTCACCCAGCCAGGATGGCTGTACTGCCTCCAAGGCAATAACGGGCATGTTATCAGGCAGCTTTCCATGGGATTCAGCTCTGGTTCTGCTTTGCTTGAAAAGCTTTGTTTCCAGTGTTGTTCCTAGAAATGCAGCCAGGCCATCTGTCCACAGAGTGCTGGTCCACAGGCATTTCTCCCTTCCCTGGACCACAGAGCTATTATGTGTGTGATTGCTACGTGAGCCTTGACATCAGTGATCCTTACTCAGGTACTTTGGCATTTTTGTTTTTCAGGCAGGCTGATGCCATCAAGTTGCATTGAGACTTCAGGACGGTGTCTGCCTCATTACTGTAGTTTTGACTCAGCCTGTGGAAACCAAAGGCTGTCTCTCAAATAGCAAATTACAGCAGGATGGAAAGGGAACAAAGACTTAACTGGAAAGCTGGTAAGTCTCCCAGGTGTTTCTCAGTTACCGTTTATGAGAGTGCCTTCAGTCCCTGTCTAATTCTATTTACCTGCTGGTCAGGCAGCTTTATTCTTTGTCAGGGAGAGCAACTGTTCTCCATGCCTGCACCTTATTAAATTTTCCTTTGCAAAAATAGAGTCTTTGTGCCTTGGCTTTTCCCCCACTTTATGCAGGCAAGTTGAAATGGTGACCAAATCGATTACCACACATGACTTTCTGAAACACTCTTTCAAGGTTTTGGAGGTTTTTCCCCCTCAGATCTCTTATTTTGGAATAAAAAGGTGTCCCTGTCCCCCACTCCAAGTTATCCTGCAGAGTTTCTTTGTGTTATTTCTGGTTACCTACCATTGTTGACTCTATGTTTGATATTTGCTGGGATAATGAACAAAACGATGGATATGTATAAATGCACATTTGCACAGGAAGCTCATTTTACTCTTTGGTCCAGCAGTAGGGTAAACAAAATGCTTTCAGATTTTTACCATTTGCTTTCTTTTTTTTTCTCTGCTTTCCCTTCCCTTCCTGAAAATGGTTCTGTAGGGGACTGAGACAGAGGTTGGGTTTACACATGTGTTTTACAAATCCATGAAGTGGAACTATTCCCTTTTCCCAGAAAGCACAAGTTATTCCTAAGTGAACTCAGGCAAAAGAGAGACAGTTAACTCTGGTCCAGCTGCAATTAACAGTACATCTTCAGCTCAAGTGTGAAAGACCTAAGCTAAGGCAACATTCCCGATCTTAACTGTGGAGCATCACAGATGGAAGTGTCCATTGGTCTACCCCCTTGGGGAATACGTTAGACTACTAAGCTCCTTGGCTGGAATTCATCCCAGTAGTAGGACAAACTAAAATGATCCACGTACTGTCTCTTGATTCTCCCCTTTTGCCTCCTTCATGCTTTATAATCTGACTGCCACTGCTTCTTGGGAACTTGAAGGTTGTTGTTCAGGATTTATTTCCTGGGGGTGGGTGGGAAGTCTAATTTGCCATGATTTCTTTCCTGGTTCATACAAAACAGACTGTATGTTAAAATGTGTCTACAAGAGAAACAGCAACTAAATTGAATCTGCAAGTAGGTGTATTTAAATGCATAGGGAAATTTAGCACATCTGCCATTGGCCCAAGTAAATGAACTGATGATGCCTCAAGAAAATTACCAGTTTTCATTTTTGGGTGTACACAGAGGAAGAAATGTAGCCAAGCAGCTAAGTATATAGGTCATTAGAGAGTTTCAGAATAGCCATTTCCACTCCTTTGCCTACTTAGGTATCCCATTAAAGCATTCCCTTTGTTCCTTCAAGAGCAGGAGGAGTGGGAAGAACAAGCCTCATTTGCTAGTACTTGTGCCTTGAAATGAAAAGCAGATCGATGAAGATGATGCCTGTAGACACACTTCCCCAGTTATCAGAACAAAAAGACTCCTGAGACTGCTACCTGTGGTTCATAAAGGTCCTGTCACACAGATTCCCACAGCCATGAATGCTAAAAGAAAGGCACTCCTGAAATAAATGAGTCTATCTGGTAGATGAGCAAGGGCAGGGACACACTATGTAGTTCTGAGAAATACAAGCCCTTTTGCCTGCTCCTCTGTAGTTTTACTTCTGTGACCTCAGTTCACTATGCACTTGGCAAATGAGGAACATGCACCCTGCTAATGCTGCATGAGCCTGACACCTGGACCTTGCTGAGAAGCCTCCTGCTGCAAGCCTGATTCTCTGCATGCAAGATCCTTTACTCATGGGGCTAATTAGATGTGGCTCCAAAAGACAACCTGTGGGAGTGAAGCTGGATTGTCTTAGCCCAGATTTAGTAGAGGAATTCCTCTGGAAGTGGTGCACCTGGAATCACAGAATAATCCCAGTGGGGAGGGATCTCAGGAGACCCCCTTGTCCAACCTGCTGCTCAATGCAGCATCAGCCATGATATGAGATCGGGTTGCCCAGGGCTTTGTCCTGTTGGGCCCTGGAAACTCCAAGAATAGAAAGTGCACAGCCCCTGTGGGCTTGATGCATGGGAACTCCAAGTTAGAATTTGGTTAGTTACAGAAAAGGTCTGACCAGTGGAATCTAAGTGTCCTGTTTAACCACAGTGGAATGGGAATGCTGATTTATGCTGAACAATGGACTATGAAAATTGCTTCTGTCAGGCTCAGATTTCAGAGAGGTTTCAGGGTCTGAATAGTCAGTTTTGTAGAACCCTACATTGAATGCCTTGCAATTGAATGTTTAACACACACCCCCCCACACACACACACGGATGTCTAATATTATCCTTGGAGTTGGTACTAAAGTAGAACTTGTACCAGCGGCTTTGCTTTCAAAGATTCAGCAACATACGTGGGTCTCACAACTTTTGACATGTTACTTAAAGTACTTTAAGGAGCTTGCTCAGGCTTGTCCTCCTGTCTAGAGCTCTTCATTGGAGTTGTGTAGAAGGAAAGCTGGCCATGCTTGTCATTAGAGCCTTCAGAGAGCAGGAAGGGGATCTTTACACTCATTCTATGCACCTGTAAGTAAGTCAGAGTGTGCAGCTATGAAGAGAACTGAGCCATCGGTGTTAAGAACAACTCAGAAGCCTCTGTGCTGCGACATGGTGAAAGGAAGTGCTTGTGGAATGGAATAGCCCCAAAATTAGCTCTAGGCCAGAGATGAGACTTCACCTCCCTCACTGACCTCCCCTAATGCTCAAGGACTGCAATGCGTCTCACAAGACTTTTACTTGCTCTCAGCTTTTAATGAATTGGCTTTTCCTGGCTCCATGTCTCATCTTGCCCTCTGCATTCAGCTCTGCATTTAAGTACTGAAAAAAACTCACTGAGATCTATCCATCATTGTTATGGGCAGACAAACTGTCTTTTAAGCACCCTCCCTTCCCTCTCCTATTATCTCCCTTTCAGGGAAAGAACTTTCTTCCACTCTTGGCCCTACAGCAGTGCTGCAATTTCAGCTTTCTAGAAGGGTACTGTGCTAGAGGTTTTCAACATGCCTAAAAGGTTTAGACAGAAATTGGGGATTGTCATTATCCCAGGACCAAATTATGACTTGGCACACCGATGTCTCTGAGGCAACAGGATGGAGTTGTCACTGTGTGGTCCTTCCTCCCCCTGCCCCAATCTGACCTTTATTTCCCATAACCCTGCTCAAGGGATAACCACCAGTGGTGGCTGTAAGGGACATTTCTGTGTCTGGCTGCAGGTGGATTAAACTGACATCACAACACAATAGCCAAGGGCCAATTTATGGCAATGTGCCACCCAACCACAGTGCTGGTCAATGCCTGACTCAGACCAAATGTGGAAGAAACCAACATCTGTGATTGCTCTGCAGATATCAGTCTATTATCTTACTCCATTAAATAGTGAACAGCCTAAGAGCCCTTTGAACTCTCCTGAATGGTAGTAGGTTGCACAGTAGAGATGCCTCTCAAGGTTTCTCCTTGACGTTGAGAGATTTTTTGCCACAACAGAATCTCAAAAAGTGACTAATAGCATTCTAAAGTTTGAAATCCTAGCTAAATGGTATAAAGGTCTGATTGTGCATGTATAATCCATTTGACATGAACTGTTGATCAAGTCTGGGACTAGGACTGGATCCAGCCACACTTAGACTTGTTCCTGAGAAGGAGTTTGGAAAAAAACGGAGTCCTTTCTGGACTTCATGACACAATGGGAAGGCCTGCCTAACAGTTTTGTCTGACCCTGCAGTAAACAGTCAAGTGTATCTTGCCATTTGCATTTGTTAAACCACTGTTGCTTTTAGCAATATTACTTTTTCTGTCTTTGTTACCAAGCCAGCATATTGTTGTTTCTCTCTTATGAGTGAAGTGTATCACTCTTTCTGCAGCAAGGGTGCAAGAAGGTTCTTGTAAAACAAAACACAGCTCTGGCACTTGCAAGCAGTATTCACCCACTCAGCTATATGACTTTGGACAGGCTTGTCCATTTCTAAGAAATCAAGGAGCAAAAGTTCTGTGGAAGGAAGAGGAGTCTTCTGTTGGAAGAGGAGTCGGCGAGGAAGGAAGCCCACTTGGCTGAATAGAGAGATTCAGGAATTCAGGAAAAGAGGGAAAAATATGAGCTTTGGAAGAAGGGGCAGGTGTCTTGGGATGACTATAGGAATTTAGTGAGATCATGTAGGGAGAAAGTCAGAAGGACTAAAGCTGAACTGGAACTCAGACTGGCCAGTTCTATAAAAGATAATAAAAAGTCCTTCTATAGGTATATTAACAGTAAAAGGAGGGTCAAGGAGAATCTCCAGCCCTTGTTGGATACTGAGGGAACATTAGTGATAAGAGATGAGGACAAGGCTGAGGTCCTTAATTCCTTCTTTACCTCAGTCTATAATAGCAAAGATGGGTATTCCCTGAGTACTCATGCTCAGGAACTGGCTGACAGAGAGGGGAAGAATAATAAAGCTCCCATGGTTCAGGAGCAATTGATTAACGACCTACTTGGCCAATTAGATATCCACAAGTCAATGGGGACAGATGGGATTCACCCGAGGGTGCTGAGAGAGCTGTCAGATGTGCTTGCCAAACCCCTTTCCATCATCTACCAGCAATCCTGGCAGACTGGGGAAGTTCCACTCAACTAGAGGCCCACATACCTTGAGATCGCAAACTCAACTAGAGCCTGGTCACTGCACCCCAGGCTGTCTCCATCCTTTACAACTTTAATGATCTCCCCCACATTGGTGAGCACCATGTCCAGTAATGCAGGTTTTACACCCCTATATGAGAAGGGGCGGTAGAAGGATCCAGGGAACTACAGGCCTGTCAGTCTGACCTCAGTCCCGGGGAAGATCATGGAGAGGCTCATCTTGGGAGCAATCACGCAGCACATGCGTGATGGCCAGGGGATCAGGCCTAGTCAACATGGGTTTACAAAAGGTAGATCCTGTCAGACTAACCTGATCACCTTCTATGACAAAGTGACCCGGTTTTGGACAAGGGGCAGGCTGTGGATGTGGTCTATCTGGACTTCAGTAAAGCCTTTGACATGGTTTCTCACAGCATTCTGAGTGAGAAACTGGCTGCCACTGGCCTGGACAGGTGGACCCTCAGCTGGGTTAAAAACTGTCTGGATGGACGGGCCCAGAGGGTGGTGGTGAATGGAACCAAATCCAGCTGGAGGCTGGTCATGAGTGGTGTCCCCCAGGGCTCAGTCCTGGGTCCAGTCTTGTTCAACATCTTTATCAATGACCTGGATGAAGGGATTGAATGCTCCCTCAGGAAGTTTGCAGATGACACTAAACCTGGAGGAAGTGTTGATCTGCCTGAGGGTAGGGAGGCTCTTCAGAGGGATCTGAACAGACTGGACCCATGGGCTGAGACCAATGGGATGAAGTTTAACATGGCCAAGTGTAGAGTGCTGCACATGGGACATAACAACCCCATGCAGCACTACAGGCTTGGGGGAAAGTGGCTGGAGAGCTGTCAGACAGAGAAGGCCCTGGGGGTGTTGGTTGACTGCAGGCTGAATATGAGCCAGCAGTGTGCCTGGGCAGCAGAAAAGGCCAATGGCATCCTGGCTTGTATCAAAATCAGTGTGGCCAGTAGGTCTAGGGAGGTAATTGTGCCCCTGTACTCAGCATTGGTGAGGCCACAGCTTGAGTACTGTGTGCAGTTCTGGTCTCCCCACCATAAGAATGACAGTGAGGTCCTTGAGCAGGTGCAGAGAAGGGCAACCAGGCTGGTGAAGGGGCTGGAGGGCAAATCCTGTGAGAAGCAACTGAGGGAGCTGTTTATCTTGGAGAAAAGGAGGCTGAGGAGAGACCTTATCACCACCTACAACTACCTGAAGGGAGGTTGTAGAGAGTTGGACATGGTCTCTTCAGCCAGGTGACAGGAGATAGGACAAGGGGCAATGGCATGAAGCTGTGCCAGGGCAGGTTTAGATTGGATAGTAGAAAAAAAATTTTCTACTGAAAGTGTTGTCAGGGCCTGGAACAGGCTGCCCAGGGAGGGGGTTGAGTCACCTTCCCTGGATGTGGGAAGGGGGGGCTACCTGCTTCCACAGATTTAAAGTTCAGCTAGAAGTCTGTAGGGAAGATACCAATTACTTATAATCTTCAAAGTATCAGCACTGAGAACCAATAATTTAGCTCCAGCTTTCCTCATAATCTCTACTTGTTTGGACACTTTTTTTTTTTTACTACCCTTTTTCCCTAAATCCATCTCTGTTTTAATTTAATTTAGATTGCATCATTCAACAAAATACTGGTTTGACAGGCAAGTGTAACATTGGGTAAAAATCTGCTGGGCTGCTACAACATTTTCATTATTCTTTTACACCACGAAAAATGATGATCAATGCCTGGTAAATACTATTGTTATATTTATAGATTTTCTTCTGGGTGATGAAATGCCTACACTTCAACACCAAACAGCTCAACAAAGCATCATGCTGTAACTTTGTGAATGAAAGAATACGATGTGTAAAAGGAAGAAAAGATCAAAAGGAAATAAATTATGTGAACTCATTAAACATCAGTCTTTCCTAAGCTTTCCCCATCAGGCAGTATTTCTAGGCTTTCTTTAACGGAATGAAATCCTGACTGATTTAAAAAATGCAAGTGACAATGGTCATGTCACAGGCTATGTGTCCCCTACCATAAACCCATTATTATTAAGAATAATTGTTTTTCAGTGTTCCAATGAAGAAGTGGTAAAGAAACACTCGTGGTGGTTTTCACTCATGTTCTTGTAACACGGATCAGTATCATTATTTAAAGCTGTGTGAGGCATTTTTCCAAACATAGACTGAAAAGCTTCTACATCAAGTTCTGAATTTACAAAGCATTCAAAAACGTCCTGTAAGCAGAGATCTACTCATCTGTAAATAAAAACCTCTGTCTGTATGTGTAGAGTTTCTCAGTGGAGTTAACACATCACATACTAAGATTTAAATTTGAGCCCGCTATTTGTTTTCATAATAATTGCCTTTAATGTTGCAACTTCAGTATAGTGTGCAATAACTTGAGCCAAGGCAAGCTACATTGCAAACATGTAAGTAAAATAATTTGTATTTTAATAACAGGAATTATGCTGCTCTATGGAACCAGTAGCTATAACATATTAGCTATTCCTATGTAACACAATTTTATATTAAACATTGTTAGCTATAGAATCATAGAATCATAGAATCATAGAATGGTCCTAAGAAATGGTTTTGAACAAGTTGCTTGCAGGAATAACAATATCATTTCGTATGGTATTGACATACAATTGTCACTGGTCTAAGAGCCATTTTTCAAAAAACACAAATATTTTAATTTTCCCCAGACTTCCAAGACATGGAGAAAAGGCAATGCATAATCCCACTCTAATGCCTCACAGTTGTTTTTAGGAGGAAACATTGCACATGATATAAAATGGAGTTGTGTTTTGTAGGTAAAGCAATCTACTAGAAATTAAATGCAGTATAATAGGTAATTTCTTAAAGACTCTCCACATAGATCATTCTTAAATATGTCATGTGTTTTAAATTCATGTAAATCTTTCTTACTTCCTTATGTTTCTGTAAATTTCTTCATTTGGAGAGAGAGAATTTATTAAGTGAAACAAAGAGAACATCAGGATACTGTCATTATCCTGTCCTCTTCAGAAAGAAAAATATCAATGATGTATCTTATATTCCCACTTGATTCTTTGGAGGCAATACCAAGCTTTTTGCTTGTTTGCTTGTTTGGGGATTTTTTTGTTAGAATTACCCACTTCCTGAAGACACCATAAAATCACTTTTTATGAAATAGAAAAAGTTTCAAGTCTGCATTACAGATCACTTCATTAGAACCATGTAATTAGTTGCCTTGAGTGATCCCAGTAAAAAGCAGTATGTTCTCAGTAATTACTAACAGTAAAGTGAGAGGAGATTATAAGATAGAAAATCACTAACATCCTGTATAGCAAGGCAATCTACTTTCCTTTTTCTAGTCAAATTATTAAATACCACAACAGTACAGATGTAATGCTTCAAAATAATTCCATTTCTATCAATAAAAAAATGAGGGGGGTAAGCTCTGTTAAAAAAGTTCCTTCTTTTCAGTCAAATTATGCACCCATTTGCAGAGGAGCAGTCTCTTCCATTAAAGGTTTTCACCACTCAAGCTTTCCTGTTTACTTCCTAAAACAGAGGTCTTTAAACTTTGGTACTTGGTATCAGTCCTCATTGGCAAAAATCTCATTACCTGCACATACTTATTTTTGTAAACATATTCAGATATTCCTCCAGCTTGTTAAGGCACACATCTATGTTTTATACCAGGTACAGAGCGATATGCTTTTCCTTTTCCCTGGCTGTAAATTCCATACTGCAACTGTTACAGACTGCCTATAATCCCTTCAGCAATCCATGATTTTTTGATTTATTTTTATTTATTTTTAACCTACTCCTGTTTTTTTTCTTCAGTTTCAGTAAGTTTGTGATGCTAACAATACTATAACCTGAAACTTAACATACATGTGCCCTTGAAAAATCTCTTATTAGAAATTGACCTATTGAGTTAAAAGACTAATAAAATGTTCTTGTGTTCATAGGTATGTTTGTAAAATGTACATACACATAGCTATGAAAGTTAGGTATAAAAGAATAAAAGGCAATATAAACCCATGATTTCTCAACATTTCTGAGACCATATGTGTGGTTCTGTGTTCAGTTTTTGAGTCATCCAGGTTTTGAAAAATTGGGGTGAGTCCAGCTAAGGGTTACAAAGATATTTGCTGGGCTGTGTAGCATATAACATAATGGGGGTTTTTGGATGGAAAAAAGAAAGAGTTAAGGGGAGGGGAGTTAATTTGTATGTTCAGCTCCTCATGGTTGGAACCTGGAAGCAGCTGCATTTTGGCACCGGAGAAGGGAGCGAGAAGATGTAACGAGCTGTGCAGACACCAAGGCTGGAATGGGTGGGGGAGGAGGCGGCCCAGGTGACAGAGGGAAAGATGTCCCTGCAGCCCCTGCAGAAACCCATGGAGAAGGCCGAGAGGGGCTCCACACTGCATGGAGCAGGCGGAGACATAGAGGAGATGCTGTGACCCTACGTTGGAACAAGCCCCTGCCAGCACTTGCAGCCATGAGGAGAAACAGAGACACAGAGATGAGCAAGAGAGAGTTTTGCACTGGAACAGGTTTGCTGGGGGAGCCTTATAACCCCACAGAGGACTGGGACTGAGAGACGTTGTGATAAAAAGATAAAGCCCTGTGGGAAAGGATTCATGTTGTAGAAGTTTGTGGAGGACTGTCTCCCCTGGGTGAGACCCCACGGTGCAGCAGGGTGAGGAAGGAATGCCGTTGTCCCCCCACCCCCAGCCAAGGAGGAAACCAACTTGCAAGGGACTGACCGAAGTCCCCATCTCCCAGCCCCTGTCCCCCTGTGCTGCGATCGGGGGGAAGAAGGGAGTGAAATCATGACAAGAGTGAAGTCTGCTAAGAAGGGAGCGGAAGGGGAGGTTAGAGTTGCTTTAAGGCCTGGAAGAGCAAAACAGCTCATGAAGAAGTAACCGAGAACCCCATTTTTTTCCCATGAGTGCTCTGTGAGTCACTTTGTACAGTGGCTTACAGGTAGTGTCATCTTCTGCAAGAAAGGGTAACTTGCAACACTCCTTTTCTGCCAACGTGCTAAAAAATACCACCCAATGTTCTGTATATTTCTGCCACACCCTCCCATTTCTTTTCCTACATTTTTCCAGGCTTTTTTTCCCTTAGAAGCTTCTTTCCACTCATAATTTCTGTCACTATTTCCAGCATCTTTCTCATATTTTTGCTATAGCCATTTCTAAAAAAGTGAAGTGTCAAGTTGATCCAGTATCAAAGCAATACTTACAATCCTGTTTCCCATGTAGTCTATTTCTCTTACAATTTTTCTTCATCAGTCAGTCACCATTTTGCAATGAACAAACCTTTTCAACACGTGGCCTTGAGTGCTACCCACAACTTCCTTTATGTGATCCTTTCAGTAGAGGCAAGAAATGAATTATTTACTATGAGCGTGATGAGGCACTGGCACAGGCTGCACAGAGAAGCTGAGGCTGCCCCTGGATCCCTGACAGTGTTCAAGGGCAGGTTGGATAAGGTTTTGGGCAACCTGGTCTGGTAGAAAGGGTTGGAACAAGATGGGCTTTGAGCTCTCTTCCACCTCAAACCGTTCCATGATTCTATGAATATACCTCATTCTACTGTTCATCACTGAAGATCTCATTTTAGTGCCCATGATGTGGCAGTGAATTTACCAGTACTCAACTAAACCTGGGATGGAGTTAAGCAGTGACCATATTATGAAGCCTGTCTTGGTTTTGTCTTGTCTTGAACAACCTAAAGAATGTAAACCCTTGCCATCTTACCGTATGCTGCTTTTTTGTTGTTCAGGGGCACAGAGTGTGGGGGGTATGTTAATGAGTTCAGGAAGAAAAGCCAGGTCTGACACAGGCTTCAGCAGTAGTTGCTGTTGAGTTTCAACCAAGCTAAAAGAAGAGTCATTTGTGTTCCTGCTTTGTTACATGTCCCTTAGCTTTGAATCTGTACATCTCACCTATAACTACATGTCTTGTTAAACAGCCTCTTGTGGCAGAGCCTGCCAGAAGCGTTGGAAACAGCAGATAACAGCGCCAGGTTGTTTCCCCTCCTCCCACCATTGTTCTGATTACGGTAATAAATTACAAGTGGATTTCTCTTGTCAGTAAATTATTTCAGAGAAATGTTTCAATTTCAGTCATTTCTGAAGATATTCTGAATTCTATTTTAATTTTCTTGATGATTTCAACGGGAAAAAAATTGGAAAGTTTTTGGTGTGAGGTTTTGGGGTTTTTTTTCCCTCTAATTTTTACTATTTTTTCAGAGCTCTGGAATAGGCTGCCCAGGGAGGTGGTGGAGTCTCCATCTCTGGAGATATTCAAGACCCGTCTGGACGCCTATCTGAGTGATATGTCCTAGGGAGCTGCTTTGGCAGGGGGGTTGGACCCCATGATCTCTCAAGATCCCTTCCAATCCCTAGGATTCTGTGACTCTGTGGTTCTACACTATTAAGTGGAATTACAAAGAGCCTGTAAGCTTTGGTCTTCAGAGACCATGGCAATATGGCCTCAAGGAAAACCACACATGAAACATGTTGCTAGTCTGTTAATTTCTCCCATTTCTCATTACTGTGTGCCTGAATTATAGCATCCTCCTTTCTCCCTCCTGTTAGACACGGAAAATAAAAGCATTATTCAGAATGCAGGGGAAATACTCAGCTAGTTCTTACTAAAAGAATCAGGAAGAATTGTTAGAAATTGTGTGACCGTTGCTGCGGTATGTATGTAATTAAGTGAATGTGAATGAAAGGGAATTTTCCTGTAGTGCATCTACTCCAAAGCTGGAAACAAATGTTGTATCATGAGGCTTAAATATACTGGTTTATAGTTTGTATTTATTAAATTCAAGCATTCCCCAGACATCACACACATTTAAATACATTCAATTTCCATTAGCTATTGGAACTAGGGAGTGAACTTGCCTGTGAACTATAAATTCATAGCCTAGTAAAGGAAAGAACAAAGAACTCAATTTTGATTGTAAAAACAGGGTAAGACTGAAAAACACTTTCTTTGAAGGAAGTCATTTAGTCATTTTCACATGCCTCGCAAATGTTCAGACTTCCCAGATTCTTCTTCATGTAGGGAAAACATGTTCCTCTGTAACAAAAAGTTAGAAGGACAGTTTCCTCCAAAGCTTGAAATAGCAAATTTGAAGAGTATAAATATTAAATAAGGAATTAAATATATAATCTAATCAAGTTAGTCTCAAAAAATAACTTCACCTAAGATATCACTTGGAGGACAATGCTTTTTATATAGAAATACAAATGTCTTTGATGATAAGAACCTAATCAAAAATAGCTGATATCACATTTTCATAATCAAGTGCATCAACAAGCCCTGACATCACATAAAATGTGTGTAAAAAGCATAAGTATAGTTTATCAATTATGAATATAACCTATTGAAACACAGTAAAGATCACAGTTTAGAAGTAGCTGCTAGTAAAGCTGTTTACATGAGGGTAATTGGATGGGAGGAGAGTCTTTTCTCATGAACAAACATGTGAGTCATCTGAAAGAACCCCACATTGTTGTAGCTTTGCATGGTTTGGTTTTGGTGAAGAGGGGTGGGCAGTAGGGGTGGCTCCTGCAAGAAGCAGCCAGAAGCTCGCTGCAGGCCCAACAGAGCAAACACCAGCCAGCTCAAGGCCAGAGTCATTGTTGACCAAGGCTGAGCCCATCAGCGATGGTCACAGTGCCTCTGGGAACCACATTTAGGAGGGAAAAAACCCACAAGCAGCTGCATTTTGCCCCCAGAGAAGGGAGTGAGAAGATGTAAGAAACTGTGCAGGCACCAAGGCCAGAGAAGGTGGTTGAGGAGGTGCCCCTGCAGCCCCTGGGGAAACCCATAGTGGAGCGGGTGTCCCCCCGCAGCCCATGGAAAAGGCCGAGACCCCACCTGCAGCGTGAGGAGAGGCCCCACGCTGGAGCAACTGGACACATGCAGGAGATGCTGTGACTTTGGATGAAGCACCAGGCCACAGATCTACAACTTCATGGAGAGAGACAGGAGGAGACAGAGAGAGAGAGAGAACCAAGAGAGAGCAGGTTTGCTGGTGGGGGAGAAGGCCTGTGACTCCGTGGAGAGCCAGGCTGGAGCAGTCTGGGCCTGAGAGACTGACAACATTCTGTGATTTATGACTGCACCCCACAGAAGTGACCCACACCAGGGCAGCTGGTGAAGAGCTGCAGCCCTGTGGGAAAGGACTCCTGTGGAAAAAGTTCGTGGAGGACTGTCTCCCATGGGTGGGACCCCACAGTGCAGCAGGGGAAGGGTGTGAGGAGCCTTTCCCTGCTAAGATTGCTGATGGCTTCTTCTCATCTGTCCAGCCTCAGCTAGGTCATCCCTGGACTATTTGTGCTTCTGATCAAACGTGTCAAAACATGAAGTGTTGCCAGGCTCCAAGTTCCAGGAGTGTGGAAATGATGACATTTTCAATCCGCACAGGTGCCAGTGCCAGCCAGAGCACTACCTGTGCAAGAACGCCTGGAGCAGGTGGCACACCGTGACGTCAGCTGGAAGTGGGCTGTGATGTCACGTTGCTAGGTGCTTCTCTTGGGGTGCCGGCAGAGGATAGCTCAGTCTGGCTCGTGCCTGGACTCCCACTGAGCGTGCCTGCGAGGTGTGGAGGCTCGAGCCAGGCTTCTCTAGGTGCTGAGCGGTGTTTCGGTGTCTGCCATCGGCAGCTATTGGTGCCCGTCCCGGAGCTGTGCCCTGTGTTTCCCCGGCCCTGCCTGGCTGAGGCAGCTGGACACTGTGTGGTGTGCTTTCAGTAGCGGAGGTGAGCTGTGTGAGGACTCGTGGCTATTGGGTGGCCATGGGGTGGGCCGTGGGGCATGGAGAGCTGGGAGGGTGTCCTTCTGGAGCCAGGGGCCTGGACATGCTTCCTCCGCTCGTCTTGCCAGGACAGCCAGTGACTGTGGCCCCTCTCCCTTCTGCAGTGCAGTTCTCCTCAGCCCGCGGCAAGAAGCCAAAATGGCCACAGAGGAAGAGTGGAGCTGCCCCATCTGCCAGGATGCTCCAGATGACGTGGCTTATGTGACACCTTGTCGCCACAAGTTCTGCCTGGGCTGCATCGTGCGGTGGGCAAAACAGAAGTCATCGTGTGCCCTGTGCCGCCAGCATGTCAACACCATCCGCTTCTCCCTGCGGTCAGAGGACGATTTCTTGGAGATACATCTTAGACCACCACCAGATCCACAGGACGATGATGACAACGTGCAAGATCAGGGGAGAGCGGAACCAGCAGCCGGCACAGAGGTGTCTGGCTTCCTACCTGAGACCTGGGCAGCCTTCTTCCAGCATTCTGAGGAGGCACTGGAGCCCCTGCTGCCCTGGCTGCAACAGGGGCTGCTGTCAGCATCTGAGTGGTGGGAGGCACGTGTTATGCAGAGCATCGTCATCTCCACTCTGTGTGACCACGGGCTGGATGAGTTGGCGTTGGTCCGTTCGCTCCAGCATGTCCTGCACGACCAGACGGAGACCTTTGTGCGCCAGCTCATCGAGGCTGCTGCTGAGCGGTGCAGGGGGCAGATGCTTCAGTACACGGAACAACTGGACTCCGAGGCTGCTGAGGAGCAGGAGGACAGCCCTGCAGCCAGCCCTGGGCCTGCCCTCTCCCCTGGGGGGACTTCCACCTCCTCCCCAGAAGAAAGTCCTGCCTCCTCACCGGAGGGGACTCCTATCCCCTCCCCTCAGCCATCTCCTCCTCCCTCGCCGAGGATCACTCCTGCCCCCAACCCCAGCATGGAGGAGGAGCCCTTGGAGGAGCTGGAGCAAGAGGAGGAAGCTCCCTCCACTGCTGCCCAGGGCAGGGACTTGTCACCCAGGAGAACTCCCACCTCCTCACCCCGGCGCCCCCCAAAGAGGAGGGCCAGTGGCTCCCCAGACGACCATTCAGAGCCCAAGAGGCCACATCACCAGCAAGATTAGGGAGACTTCGGAACCATCGAAGCCGGGCCTGGGCCAGCAGCTGGGGCATACACCAGGCCCCATGGGCACTGCGCAGCACCTGCTCTTCTTCTCTGTCTTTTCCTTTACTAATTAGGTTTTTTTTTAGGATAGTTGTTTGGAATTAGATAGCCGTTGTAGTTAAGTCCCATTTCTTTATCATTTCCTAGTTCACCTTCATGATACTTTGTTGGTTTATTTCTTTGGTTTCCATTTTTTGTTCTATCTCATAAGGAATAAAGCATTTACCACATTTACTTGACTCTGAAAAGGACAATGTGTTCTCATTGACTGTCGTGGCTTTGCCCCTGCTGAGAACTGAGCACCACACAAATGCTTGTTCTTTAAGTGGGGAGGGGCGAGGGGGGTGTAATTGAGGGAGTTGGGAAGGGAGGGAGAGGAAAAACCCAGGAAACCAAAACCTTATTTGATGGGATAAGGAGAGTTTACTGGGATAGCAGAAAGATTCAGACTTCCCCACTACTTTATGTTTCCAAGTGACCCTGTCTCTTAAAGGATAATTATATTAGAATCATAGAATGCTTTGGGTTGAAAGGATGAATCATAGAATCAGAGAGTTGTCTTGGTTGAAAGGGACCCTTTAGATCATCAAGTCCAACCATCACACTAACCTGCCATCCACTACTAAACCCTGTCCCTCAGCACCACATTTACCTGCCTTTTAAATACCTCCAGGGATGGAGACTCCACCACCTCCCTGGGCAGCCCATCCCAATGCCTAACAACCCTCTCTGGGAATCAGTTTTTTGTAATATCCAATCTAAACCTCCCCTGGCATAGCTTGATGCCATTTCCTCCTATCCTATCACTTGTCACTAGGGAGGAAAGGTCAGCACTTGCTTCTCCACAACCTCCGCTCAGTAGCTGTAGAGACAATTAGGTTTCTCCTCAACATCCTTTTCTCCAGACTAAACAACCCCAGTTCCCTCAGCCCCCCCTCATAACATTTATTCTCCAGTTACCACATCAGCCTTGTCGCCCTTCTCTGGACATGCTCTAGCACCTCATTGTCTTTTCTGTAGTGAGGGGCACAAAACTGTACACAGTACTTAAGGTGAGGCCTCACCAGTGCTGAGTGGAGGGGGACAGTTGCTTCTCTAGTCATGCTCACCACACTCTTCTTAATACAGGCCAGGATGCTGTTGACCTTCTTGGCCACCTGGGCACACTGCTGGCTCATGTTCAGCCAGCTGTCAAGCAACTCTTCCCCAAGCTTGAAGCACTGCTTGGGGTTATTATGACCCCAGTGCAGGATCTGACACTTGGCTTTGTTAAACCTCATGCCATTGGTTTTGGCCTATTGATCCAGCCTGTCCAGATCCCTCAGTAGGGCCTTCCTACCTTCAAGCAGACCAACAGTGAGAAACACCACTGGTGACTGGCTGCCAACTGGATTTAACGCCATTCACCACCACTCTCTGGGGCCTGCCATTCAGACGGTTTTTTACTCAGCCCAGCCTAGAGCAGGCAGTTTCTCTAGGAGAATGCTGTGGGGAATAGTGCAAAAACTTTGCTAAAATCCAGGTAGAGAACATCCACAGCTTTTCCTTCATCCACTAAGTGTGTCATCTTGTCATAGAAGGAGACCAGGTTGATCAAGCAGGACTTGTTTTTCATGAACCTGTGCTGAGTGGGCCTGATCACTTGTTTTTCCGGCATGTGCCTCATGATGACACTCAGGATGCTTTGCTCTGTAATCTTCCCAGGCACCAAGGTCAGAATGACAGGCCTACAGTTCCTCAGGTCCTCCTTCTGGCTCTTCCTGTGGATGAGCATCACATTTGCTAATCTCCAGTCAACTGGCTTTTAAACTGCCACTGATGGCCTTGTCTTCACCCATGTTGAGTCAGAGCTGCCTGTTGTCAGACACATCACCAGCTAAGAGCAGGTGCCATTTACACAGTGTTATTACAGAAGTCTCAAGCTATGCTGTAAACAGTGTTTCAGGCTGTTGCTGCAGTACCACATTATCTGAAGGTTTGACTCCAGATCTCAGCTCAACCCCACTCCTTGCACTTTGCTTTAGCACAGTCTGGCACAAGGCAGACGCCTTCAGGCCCGAGGTTTGTCTCACATTTGAGCTGCACAAAGAGAGGTGAAGGCGTGGCTGCTGATCATCAATCTAAGGGTGGGTTTTCTTTTTAATTGCTGCTCTCAGAAAGACCTGGAGGAATGAGCTTCCTCCAAGCCCAGTTTGTTAAATTTGAGAAAATATGGAGAGGGGACAGGAGCAAGGGGCGGAGCTCCCTGCATAGCTGGCATGTTTCTTACTATCATTTTACACAAAGATTATCCCACTGCTGAAAGCTAATGCCAGCCCTTTGGTCCTGTGCTGAACTCTGACATCAGCAGAGGGGTCCAGGCTGCCCATCCACAAAGGCAATGTGGTGATTTCTCAGCAGTAACAGCGCTGATGCAGCGTGTACTTAAGAACAAGAGGGTGTAGTGGTGCTGTGCATATGTAGTGTGCATATGTGGTATTTCCATGGTGAAGGAGCAGAAGACTGCATATGCTTCATTTAGAAGCTTCATGACATCCAGTTCCACATGTGCACTGAACTCTTAATGAACTGGGCCTAATGGTCTATGATTTAATTTGACTGCAGATTAAATATTGACAGGCTAGAAGTGTTACTCTCTGCTGACACCCTGATGAATGCTTATGGCTTGATGTGTAGAACAGGAGATTGGCTGTCTTCCTTAACGTGACTTTGAAAGTAGAAAATAAGCTCTTGCAAAGAAGATTATGGTGAACAGCATAGCACTGTGAATGTTACCACATTGTGCTAATTAGATATGGAAATTGTGATGGTTTCTTTGATACATATAATTAATTTGTATGCCTTTCAAAGCTTTCGTAGAACAGAGATCCTGCTGAGATTAAACATTAGTACAAAATACAGAACAAAATATCTGGCTCACAGTATTGAAAGCTAATCAGGGACCTTTGCATAGTGTTGAAAAAAAAATCTCAGATGCATTTTTCTGGATTAAATAACGAATCCAATCCTTGGTGTGAACATATGGACTCATGGCATAAATCTGCATTCCTTTAATTGCAGTAGTGTTAAGAAGATGGCTATATCACTGTCAAATGCAGCCCAGGGTTCAAGGATCAACTTCCCATTGGAGGGATGATGACAAGGAAACAAAACAAACCTGGAGTGAAATACGTTGTCTTGAGAGCTGTAAAGCCTGCATAAAGGGGAGAAATGGAATTTTGCTTGTGTACTCCCTCAGGTTTTTCACAGGTTCCTGTTAGTGTTGGAAAAAGTTGTGTGATTGTTGCTTTAAAGACAACCTGTAATAAAATTACCGAATGAGGGTGTAGTGGTTTAACCCTGTCTGGAAATCAGATCTCCACCAAAGCCACTTTATTGCTCCCCTCCTTAAGTGGACAGGGGAGAGAAAATATAACAAAAGACATGTGGGTTGAGGTAAGGACAGAGAAGGCTCATTCAGCAATTAATAGCACAGGCAATATGTGGAATATAATTAATGTAATTTATTACCAAATGCAAACCGAGTAGGATAACGAGAAATAAAACCAAACCCTCCCTACTTCCTGGGCTCACTGGGACAGGGAATGGGGGTTGGGGTCAGTTCATGACATGTTGTCTCATCTGCTCCTTCCTCCTTGGTGGGGAAGGGCGGGGGACTCCTCACACTGCACCTGCTCCAGCGTGGGGTCCCACTCATGAGAAACAGACCTCTATGAACGTCTCCAATGTGAGTCCTTCCCATGGGGCTTCAGTTCTTCACCAACTCGCCCAGTGTGGCTTCTAAGGAGAGCAGACCTTCAGGACCAGAGTGCTGTGTCCTGGCCCTCCATGGAGTCACAAGTAACCTCAGCAAGCCTGCGCTGGCATGGGCCCCTCTCTCCATGGGCTGCAGGCCCTGCCAGGAGTTTGCTCCGGTGTAGGCTTCCTATGGGATCCTTCATGTGTCTCCACCTGCTCCAGCATGGCAAAAGTTTTATTTGCTGTGTGGCTGGGTATGATCAAAAAGAACAAGAACTCTTTGTGCCTGACTCTGAAACCCCAGAGAAGAGTCCCCTTGCTCTGCATGCTGCTAGAGATGGAAAAAGGAAGAAAAATACGGTTGTGTCCTGAAGGGTTTTCTGTTTCCCACAGGCAGGAAGCGGGAGATTGCTCCTGATCTCCTCTAATCTTTACTCAAACTGCTCTTTTGGAGAAAGGATGGTTTCCACTTCTTGCAAGTCAGGCTGATGTTTAGGGCAGTTCTTAATTAGTACACCAATTATTCCAGCAAGGCTCCACCTCAGGAAGGAGAAACCACCATCACTGTGCCCGTGAAGAGCCAGGGTGCAGCAGAGAGTGCAGGGGCGGGAGCTGGGAGAGCTGCGTTTTGCCAACAACTTTGTCAGTGCCTCAGCTCCTGATTCCTCCTTCCATTGGTACATTTTCCCCATTCAAAAGTCGGAGAGAGACATGTCTCTTTGAGGACTTTAGGATTTATAGAGAAAAGTGCTGTGGAAGAGACAGCTCTTTCAGGGCTGGTGACGTCAAATGCCAACGGCTCAAAATCTGCTGCTGGGAAACCCACAGATCCCAAAGGTATATTTAGAAGTGTTGCATTTTTAACTCTGTGTAGGTGGGGAGAGTGGGAAGGCCAAGGATAATGGGAAACAAGTGAGGAATAATAGCAGTGTGGGCTTGCAAGGACTGGCTAACCGAAGTGTTACTTGGTGCACACGGTGGGTTTGAGTACAGAGTTGCTCCTGTTGTCTATCCATGCATGAGGAGCAGGAGAAGTGGAACATACTAACTGTATGTAAATCCCTTATGAAATATTGATGTGGAGACAAAATAGAGCATTTAATCCACTGAGATTTTGGCTTTGCTGCTTTGTTAAGGAGGAGATGATATAAGAAGGCTACAACAACTTTCAGAGGCAAAGCTTGCAGAAAGAAAATTATCTTTCACAAGATTCACAGCTGATAGCTAGAGTAAAGCATACAAGGTTACAGGTCCAGTCAGCCTGCTCCTTGCCTTCCTTAGCCGGCACAGGAAAAGTGAAATCTCTTGTGTTTATTTATTTATATCTCTGTCTTTACAGTCATTTGGTCTAATTAAAAATATTACTTTTTACTACTCAAGGGCATTTTCAACAACAAAAATACAGGCAAAACTTGGCTCATCTCCACATGAATCTGTCTTTTTACTATTGTTGGACTTTTGCATTTAGGGTTCAGTTTCTGATCTCCTCCTTTGGAATTGTCACGTGAAAATAGCTTTTGCTGAACTGATTTCCTGATGTAAGAGGTTATGAAGGAATTACTTCTATCCAGTGCTGTAAGCAACAAAATGCACTGTTTAGTGAAACGTCATCATGATGGTTTTGTTCTGAGGATGGTAACCTTGTTTTGAACTGCCAGGTTTACTATATCTCTAATTGGTGAGATAAAAAGAAGAAAGGCATATTTGCACTAAGGAATGGGTCTGATCACAGCACACAGGAGACAGCTACTTAAAACTACAGTTTTTATAGCATGACACATGTCTTGGGCATATGATGACAGGCACAAATGAACATGCTACTCATCATTTCTGAACTGAACAAAGTAAATAACCAAGTTGATGTCTGAGGCAATGACTGACGCATGTGCTCAAGTCTTTCCAGATTATTGCAGTTCTGCCACCTGTCCGTCTTAAAAGGGCCCTCCATCAATAAATGAACAGCTCACACTACAAACTCTTCACCAGCTCTTCTCAGTGGGGTTAGATGGGAATGTTTTTTACTCAGAAGGGTTAAGGTCTTTGTGTTTGGTTTATGTATGTATAACCTGGGTCTCCTAGTGGATTTATAGACTGGGTTTCTTCTACTGCATTAAGCCTTTGGTCTACTCATCAGGCCATTTGTGCCTTAGTGTGTGAAATACAGAGGTGTATCTTCTCCAAATGAGCTATTTTGCAGAGACAAATGAGGTGGCAAGTGCTACAGTACGCAAAATCTGTAGGCTTGTCTGTTTCTTTTCTAACTCTTGGGCCTTCAATGAAATTGTAAGGTGGGACAGACATTTCATGTCACTTTTCGTTGGTAAAAAAAATAATCCTTTCACACACAGAGTGATTAAAAAAATAAGGACAGTCATAGCCAGATGAGCAAAAGTATCTGATGCATCACTTGTAACAGCTCTACAAAGTGCAGAGAATAAACACGCTGCAAAGTGGGGCAATAAACAGGCTGCAAAATGGTCACAGTGATACTCTGGCTGGCAATATAACCTTGAACTAGACCCAGGAGTTCACCTCCCACCTTTTTAAACATGATGGAGTCTTCTTCCAAAAATGAGTGTACAACAAAACCAAATTCTGCCTCTAGTCACAGATGTGTAGATCTGGAGAGTTTTCTCTGACTAAAATCAAATACCTGTGGATTTGCACAGGTATCAGGACCAGAACGGATCAGGATTTGTCCATCAGGGAGGTTATATATATAGCAGAAAGAAAGATAGAGTGATTGGGTGTCCTAGTTTTGGTCAGGATGGAGTTAATTTCATTTGTAACAGCGGATGAATGCTGTGTTTGAGAGTAAAATGGGAGTAGTGCTGATAACACCCTGATGTTTCTAGTTGCTGTCAGACAGTCAAGGACTTTCTCAGCTCTTCATGAGAAAGGAGGGGCGAAGCCGGGACAGGTGACCCAACTGACCAAAGAGAGTATTCCACGCCAGTTACGTCCTGCCCAGGATATCAGGGGCTGACGGGAGGAAGGCCGAGGGCGGCTCCAGGATGCGCGGTTCTTGGGGGACGGTCGGGTTCTGGGACGGCTCTGGGTGGCACGGCCTGAGTTGTGTGGTTTGGTGAGAAACTGCATTGTGTATCAACAGCTTCATATATTTTGCTTTGAAGTCCTGTTAGCATTGTTACATTGTATCTTTCTGTTATCTTAGTAAACTATCCTTATCCGCCCCACGGGCCTCTTAATTTCTTGATCTTGGGGTTATTTGCCCCTTTCTCTTCCTTTTCCCTTCCCTTACTTCTCACCCCCCCTCCCCTTCCCTTTAACCTGCTCTTTTCCTTTAAGGAGCAGGCAGCTGCGTGGATCTTGGCCCTCAGCCGGGGTGAAACCACGACATTGGGCTAGGACTCTTGTCCCGTTGTGTACATGCAGCACTCTGTGAGATCAGTCTGCAGTACATCCAGAGCACAAGCTAAGCAGTTGTCCCCATGAAACTTGGTCATTTTAGCCAAATTTCCCTGAAGAGCCAGGGCTCTGCCAAATTCAAAATTAATTTCAATTCTATCATCTTGTAAAATATACAAAGATTTTTCCTTGGCTTCCCCCTTTCCCTCTCTTTCCTTCTCCCTGCCATATTTCTTTCTATTTCAGAGAAAAAAGGTGAGGAACTTTTCTTCCAGGAGGTCAGAAACATATAGTTTACACTATATAAAAATAAATGATTATTATTCAGATGTTTCTATCCCACTAGATGCTTGAACATTCAAAGTGTTTTCTAAACAGTGGTTTTGGTGAAAATACTTTGTACTATTTTTGAGTAATCTGGTATTCTCCTCTAAGGAAGAAACCAGAAGTGGTGAATATACAATAGAACTATTTACAAATGAATAACTGGAACAGGAAATATCCCTGTTGGTGCTTGTTATAGTCCAGAATATTTTGTTGAAGAGTCACATTAGAATTTTGAAAATCCCTTGTAGCTGGATGTGACTTGAACCCCTGACACCGAGATGTAGTACTTGTTTCTTTACAGTTCACGGTTTCTGGATGCAGTTAAGGTTTCGGTAGCATTGTGGGACGGAAAGGTCCATCTGGTGTGAAAGTAAACTCTGACAGCTTCTATTTCCCTCTTCCCTTGCACAGCTCCCAGTCCTCACTCCCCTCCCCAGGCAGAGGGTTTTGCTGGTGCTGCTGCTCGATTCGTGCTGTGCACAGGTGTGACGGGAGGTGACAAACGAGGGTGGCTTGTGGCTGGTCCTCCTCCTCCCGCAAAGAGCTGACTTGCCTTCCCGCTGCTTAGCAGGAGGCGCCAGGGTGACATTAGTGACCGTGCAGCCTTCAGCCGGGTGACGGAGCTTTTGCGTGGCTGCTGCCGCCCCCGGCGAGCACAGTGTGCTGGGCTTGTCCTGCGTGTGAGTAACCTCGGGCTCGGTCAGCAGCCAGGCGCCCTGTTCCCTGCTGCTTCACGTGAACGTGACTCGTGCCTCTTGCGAGGGGCTGGGCGAGAGGTCGGGCTGTACAGAGGGTTCCCGGGCCCGGGGCACCCCGCGCAGACCCCTCGACCCGCGGCCACAAGCCGCGAGCTCGCCCGCGCTCACCCAGCCAATCAGGCGGGGCGGGAGGCGGGACCGGAGCCACCGCGGGGGATTTAAAGGCGGGGAAACGTTAACGGTCACCCGCCCGCGAGTGACGAGCAGCGGCGGCAGCGATCGCTGAGCTGAGCTGAGCTGAGCTGAGCTGAGCTGAGCTGAGCTGAGCTGAGCTGAGCTGAGCTGAGCTGAGCTGAGCTGAGCTGAGCTGAGGGGCTCGGCGAGAGGTCGGGCTGTACAGAGGGTTCCCGGGACCGGGGCCCCGCGTGCAGATCCCTCGACCCGCGTCGACAACCCGCGAGCTCGCCCGAGCTCACCCTCCCCCTGACGTCACGTGCCCCCCCCCTCCCACCTCCCGCTGCCCTTCAAAGGGGGTGAGGAGGAGTCGCTGCCCCCCCCCCCCCCCACGGCGCAGGCAGGCGAGCGGGAGAGCTCAGACCGGCCAGCCCGCCCGCCCACCGGGCAGAGGAAATAGTGGAGCTCAGGCAGCGGACAGGTCCTGATCTCTGGTTAGGGATTGAGTGATGGTGTCTCCCCGGCGCAGAGCCAGGACCCCAACGCCAAGGGAATATCCACAGCATCCGGCAAAATCTTGCAGTGAGGCACTTGTTATGGCAAGCTCCTCAAGGAGACCCTTCAGTGCACTTTGGGTTCAAAGTGTTCCTCTCTCATCCAAAGCAACTGGTTCTTCCTGGGAAACGATGACAGCAGCATCTGTCCCTTCAGTGAGCTGGCTGTGCAGGACACAGTGTCAGTAGCACAGTCCTGTGAGTGTGGGCATAGACCCCCACTCTCATCATCTCCACTGAGGCCACAGAAATTTAGCAGCAGTCCAGTGAAAACCTTCAAGCTGCTTCAGAAGTATTGCAGTGTAGACAGCAGCAGAAGCTGGTCATGGGGTCGGTGACATTGCACATAAATGAAAGTTTCTTGCAGTGTGTTACTTTGTCAATGAGAAACTGACATGAATGCAGCTACTCTGCCATGGTACACAGATGCCTCATGTAAAAAAGAAGACTGACCTCTCTTAGGAAAATGTTTCTAAGAAGAGTTTCCTACTGAAACCTGTAAGCAAATCTGAGTGGCAAAAGTGTAGAATTAAAAAATGGTGCTTTGGCTAAACACCAGGGAAGTATTCAGCAACAGTGAAGCACATTCACCCTGAATTGAAACCAAAGGCATTCCCTGTATCCCGAGACCTGCACAGCTACGTGCTTCTGTGGCTGTTTCACTGTGGTTCGGGGGAGCTGCACGGGACACCCCGATCTCGGGAACCCTTCTGCACAGGCCGACCTCTCGCTCATCCCCCGAGCAGCGTTTGTGTGGTGCTCAGCTCTCAGCAGGGGCAAAGCCACGACAGTCAATGAGAACACATTGTCCTTTTCAGAGTCAAGTAAATGTGGTAAATGCTTTATTCCTTATGAGGTAGAACAAAAAATGGAAACCAAAGCAATAAAACAACAAACAGAGTATCAGGAAGGTGAACTAGGAAATGATAAAGAAATGGGACTTAACTACAACGGCTATCTAATTCCAAACAACTATCCTAAAAAAAAACCTATTTAGTAAAGGAAAAGACAGAGAAAAAGAGCAGGTGCTGCGGGGTGCCCATGGGGGCTGGTGTATGCCCCAGCTGCTGGCCCAGGCCCGGCTTCGATGGTTCCGAAGTCTCCCTAATCTTGCTGGTGATGTGGCCTCTTGGGCTCTGAATGGTCGTCTGGGGAGCCACTGGCCCTCCTCTTTGGGGGGCGCCGGGGTGAGGAGGTGGGAGTTCTCCTGGGTGACAAGTCCCTGCCCTGGGCAGCAGTGGAGGGAGCTTCCTCCTCTTGCTCCAGCTCCTCCAAGGGCTCCTCCTCCATGCTGGGGTTGGGGGCAGGAGTGATCCTCGGCGAGGGAGGAGGAGATGGCTGAGGGGAGGGGATAGGAGTCCCCTCTGGCGAGGAGGCAGGAGTTTCCTCTGGGGAGGAGGTGGAAGTCCCCCCAGGGGAGAGGGCAGGCCCAGGGCTGGCTGCAGGGCTGTCCTCCTGCTCCTCAGCAGCCTCGGAGTCCAGTTGTTCCATGTACTGAAGCATCTGCCCCCTGCACCGCTCAGCAGCAGCCTCGATGAGCTGGCGCACAAAGGTCACCGTCTGGTCGTGCAGGACATGCTGGAGCGAACGGACCAACGCCAACTCATCCAGCCCGTGGTCACACAGAGTGGAGATGACGATGCTCTGCATAACACGTGCCTCCCACCACTCGGATGCCGACAGCAGCCCCTGTTGCAGCCAGGGCAGCAGGGGCTCCAGTGCCTCCTCAGAATGCTGGAAGAAGGCTGCCCAGGCCTCAGGTGGGAAGCCAGACACCTCTGTGCCGGCTGATGGTTCCGCTCTCCCCTGATCTTGCACGTTGTCATCGTCGTCCTGTGGATCTGATGGTGGTCTAAGATGTATCTCCAAGAAATCGTCCTCTGACCGCAGGGAGAAGCGGATGGTGTTGACAGGCTGGCGGCACAGGGCACACGATGACTTCTGTTTTGCCCACCGCACGATGCAGCCCAGGCAGAACTTGTGGCGACAGGGTGTCACATAAGCCACGTCATCTGGAGCATCCTGGCAGATGGGGCAGCTCCACTGTTCCTCTGTGGCCATACTGGCTTCTTGCCGCGGGCTGTGGAGAACTGCACTGCAGAAGGGAGAGGGGCCACAGTCACTGGCTGTCCTGGCAAGACGAGCGGAGGAAGCATGTCCAGGCCCCTGGCTCCAGAAGGACACCCTCCCAGCTCTCCATGCCCCACGGCCCACCCCATGGCCACCCAATAGCCACGAGTCCTCACACAGCTCACCTCCGCTACTGAAAGCACACCACACAGTGTCCAGCTGCCTCAGCCAGGCAGGGCCGGGGAAACACAGGGCACAGCTCCGGGACGGGCACCAATAGCTGCCGATGGCAGACACCGAAACACCGCTCAGCACCTAGAGAAGCCTGGCTCGAGCCTCCACACCTCGCAGGCACGCTCAGTGGGAGTCCAGGCACGAGCCAGACTGAGCCAGACTCTGCCGGCACACCAAGAGAAGCACCTAGCAACGTGACATCACAGCCCACTTCCAGGTGACGTCACGGTGTGCCACCTGCTCCAGGCGTTCTTGCACAGGTAGTGCTCTGGCTGGCACTGGCACCTGTGCGGATTGAAAATGTCATCATTTCCACACTCCTGGAACTTGGAGCCTGGCAACACTTCATGTTTTGACACGTTTGATCAGAAGCACAAATAGTCCAGGGATGACCTAGCTGAGGCTGGACAGATGAGAAGAAGCCATCAGCAATCTCAGCAGTGAAAGGCTCCTCAAACCCTTCTATTGCTGCAGCGTGGGGTCCCACCCATGGGAGACAGTCCTCCATGAAATTTTTCCACAGGAGTCCTTTCCCATAGGGCTGCAGCTCTTCACCAGCTGCCCCGGTGTGGGTCACTTCTGTGGGGTGCAGTCATAAATCACAGAATGTTGTCAGTCTCTCAGGCCCAGGCTGCTCCAGCCTGGCTCTCCATGGAGTCACAGGCCTTCACCCCACCAGCAAACCTGCTCTCTCTTGGATCTCTCTCTCTCTCTGTCTCTCTCTCCGTCTCCTCCTGTCTCTCTCCATGAAGTTGTAGATCTGTGGCCTGGTGCTTCATCCAAAGTCACAGCATCTCCTGTATGTCTCCACTTGCTCCAGCGTGGGGCCTCTCCTCAGGCTGCAGGTGGGGTCTCGGCCTTTTCCATGGGATGCGGGGGGATACCTGGTCCACTGTGGGTTTCCCCATGGGCTGCAGGGGCACCTCCTCAACCACCTTCTCTGGCCTTGTTGCCTGCACAGTTTCTTACATCTTCTCACTCCCTTCTCTGGGGGCAAAATGCAGCTGCTTGTGGGTTTTTTCCCTCCTAAATATGGTTCCCAGAGGCACTGTGACCACCGCTGGTGGGCTCATTAACAATGACTCTGGCCTTGAGCTGGCTGGTGTTTGCTCTGTTGTGCCTGCAGCGAGCTTCTGGCTGCTTCTTGCAGGAGCCACCCCTACTGCCCACCCCTCTTCACCAAAACCAAACCATGCAAAGCTACAACAATGTGGGGTTCTTTCAGATGACTCACATGTTCGTTCATGAGAAAAGACTCTCCTCCCATCCATTTACCCTCATGTAAACAGCTTTACTAGCAGCTACTTCTAAACTGTGATCTTTACTGTGTTTCAATAGGTTATATTTGTAATTGATAAACTATACTTATGCTTTTTACACACCAATTTATGTGATGTCAAGACTTGTTGATGCACTTGATTATGAAAATGTGATACCAGTTATTTTTGATTAGGTTCTTATTATCAAAGACATTTGTATTTCTATTAAAAAAAGCATTGTCCTGAAAGTGGTGTCTTAGTTGAAGTTATTTCTGTGAGACTAACTTGATTAGATTATATATTTATTTCTTTTATTTAATATTTATACTCTTCAGATTTGCTATTTCAAGCTTTGTAGGAATCTGTCCTTCTAACTTTTTGTTACAGAGGAACATATTTTTTCCCCATAAATTGAAGAATCTGGGAAGTCTGATCTTCTGTGAGACACGGAAATGACTAAATGACCTCCTTCAAAAATGGCTAAGAAAGTGTTTTTCAGTGTTAGCCTGTGTTTACAATCAAAAATGAGTTCTTTGCTCTTTCCTTTACTAGGCTATGAATTTATAGTTCACAGGCAAGTTCACTCCCTAGTTCCAGTAGCTAATGGAAATTGAATGTATTTAAATGTGTGTGATGTCTGGGGAATGCTTGAATTTAATAAATACAAACTGTAAACCAGTATATTTAAGCCACATGATACAACATTTGTTTCCAGCTTTGGAGTAGATGCACTACAGGAAAATTCACTTTCATTCCCATTCACTTCATTCCATACATGCTGCAGCAATGGTCACACAATTTCTAACAACTCTTCCTGATTCTTTTAGTAAGAACTAGCTGAGTATTTCCCCTGCATTCTGAATAATGCTTTTATTTTCCATGTCTGACAGGAGGGAGAAAGGAGGATGCTATAATTCAGGCACCCAGTAATGAGAAATGGGAGAAATTAACAGACTAGCAACGTTTCGTGTGTGGTTTTACTTGAGGCCATATTGCCATGGTCTCTGAAGACCAAAGCTTACAGGCTCTTCGTAATTCCACCTAATAGTGTAGAACCACAGAATCACAGAATCCTAGGGATTGGAAGGGATCTTGAGACCATGGAGTCCAACCCCCCTACCAAAGCAGCTCCCCAGCTCATATTGCACAGATAGGCGTCCAGACGGGTCTTGAATATCTCCAGAGAAGGAAACACCACCACCTCCCTGGGCAGCCTATTCCAGAGCTCTGAAAAACAGCAAAAATTAGAGGGTAAAAAACCCCAAAAACCACACACCAAAAATTTTCCAATTTTTTTTCCCGTTGAAATCATCAGAAAAATTAAAATAGAATTCAGAATATCTTCAGAAATGATTGAAATTGAAACTTCCCATTGAAATAATTTACTGACCAGAGAAATCCACTTGTAATTTATTACTGTAATCAGAACAATGGTGGGGAGAAGGCAAACAAGCTGGCACTGTTATCTGCTGTTTCCAACACTTCTGGCAGGCTCTGCCACAAGAGGCTGTTTAACAAGACATGTAGTTATAGGTGAGATGTACAGATTCAAAGCTAAGGGACATGTAACAAAGCAGGAACACAAATGACTCTTCTTTTTTAGCTTGGTTGAAGCTCAACAGCAGCTACTGCTGAAGCCTGTGTCAGACCTGGCTTTTCTTCCTGAACTCATTAACATACCCCCCACACTCTGTGCCCCTGAACAACAAAAAGCAGCATACGGTAAGATGGCAAGGGTTTACATTCTTTAGGTTGTTCAAGACAAGAGAAAACCAAGACAGGCTTCATAATATGGTCACTGCTTAACTCCATCCCAGGTTTAGTTGAGTACTGGTAAATTCACTGCCACATCATGGGCACTTTAAGTGATGAGCAGTAGAATGAAGTATATTCATAGAATCACGGAACGGTTTGAGGTGGAAGGGAACTCAAAGCCCATCTTGTTCCAACCCTTTCTACCAGACCAGGGGTTTTTTTTAGGTACTTGACAGTACTGTGATTTTAAGCTACGTATCTAATAAGGCCAAGGTGTGGTAATTGTAAGGCCTGTGCCATGAGGAAGGTACTTAATTTTCCTCCCAGAATCACAGAATCACAAGGTTGGAAGAGGCCTTTGAAGATCATCGAGTCCAACCATTCCCACCCTATGCTAAACCATATCCCTATGTACCTCATCACCCCTTTTTTTGCACACATCCAGGGATGGTGACTCAACCCCCTCCCTGGGCAGCCTGTTCCAGGCCGTGACAACTCTTCCAGTAGAAATTTTTTTCTACTATCCAATCTAAACCTGCCCTGGCACAGCTTCATCCCATTTCCCCTTGTCCTATCTCCTGTCACCTGGCTGAAGAGACCATCGCCCATCTCTCTACAACCTCCCTTCAGGTAGTTGTAGGTGGTGATAAGGTCTCCCCTCAGCCTTCTCTTCTCCAGACTAAACAGCCCCTCAGACTAAAGCAGCTCTCTCAGCTGCTCCTCATAGGATTTGCCCTCCAGTCCCTTCACCAGCCTGGTTGCCCTTCTCTGCACTCGCTCGAGGACCTCAATGTCCTTCTGTCGTGGTTTCACCCCGGCTGAGGGCAAAGATCCACGCAGCTGCCTGCTCCTTAAAGGAAAAGAGCAGGTTAAAAGGAAGCGGGGGGGGGGGGGGGGGGGGGGATAACAGAAAGATACAATATAACAATGCTAACAGGACTTCAAAGCAAAATATATGAAGCTGTTGATACACAATGCAGTTTCTCACCAAACCACACAACTCAGGCCGTGCCACCCAGAGCCGTCCCAGAACCCGACCGTCCCCCAAGAACCGCGCGTCCCGGAGCCGCCCCAGGCCTTCCTCCCGTCAGCCCGTGATATCCTGGGCAGGACGTAACTGGCGTGGAATACTCTCTTTGGTCAGTTGGGCCACCTGTCCTGGCTTCGCCCCTCCTTTCTCATG